>NC_050455.1:43380861-43650861 GCF_903995425.1 Onychomys torridus
CAATGAAGCAATTCCTAGAATGCTGATCCAGGCATTCCCAAGAAGTTAAAACCCTTCCTCCTCACTACCCAAAGGCCTGTACATAGTGGAGGGAAAAGCCAAGTATGGTGTAATACACTAAAATTAATAATGGAAATCTAACTACCAAGGAACGTTCTGGACAAGCAATACAAACAAAACCATATAGTTGAGTTTTGTCTTCTCTGTTCCCTTGCTCAATGCCACCAACAGGTAAATAGAGTCTAAGTTGGACTTGGGACTTAACTGGCAACCAGGGAAGGCAGATTAAAGATCACCACAGGAGGACTGCTACTTGAACCTTTAAAAAATAGATAGAAAGCAAGAGAGAGAGAGAGAGAGACAGAGACAGAGAGACAGAGAGAGACAGAGACAGAGAGACATGTTCTTGTGTATTCTTGGCTTTCCCTCATCTCGTTATGAAGCTGCAGATGACTCTGAAAGCCTACTACTCCTGCTTCTACCTCTAGAGACTGGGATTACCATTATGAGCTACCATGCCCAGTATATGGGTGGATGACCAGTATGCACTACCATGCCCCTATATGGGTGGATTACCATTATGTACTACCATGCCCCTATATGGGTGGATTACCATTATGCACTACCATGCAGTTCATAGGTGTTGGGGATTGAATTCAGGGCTCCATGCATGCTACTCAAGTACTTTATCAACCAGCCTCAGTTCTTATGTGTATACCTTGACTGTCTGACCAAGCCTAGCTAAGCTCAGCTACCAACCCACTCAAGGGCTGTAACTAACTAACATGCCAGCTGATGTGCATACTTGCTGTTTGCTATCTATTTCTACCAGGCTGTCGACAGCTCTGCTCAGGGCAGGGACCCAAAAATCTTTCCCTCTGACTCTTCCCTTCCCAGCAGGTTGGGGACTAGCCTCCAGTTCTCCTTTCTGTGGCCAGGCTGTGATTGCCTCAAGATATGAAAAAGATGAGTGCATTTCTCTTCCAAAACTCCATTAATTCAGAAATGTTCTGTGTCTATCAGTAAAAGAAGCATTGGGTCCTGCCATTCTGTAAACACACAGCCTTCCCAGAGCCCGGCAGCACACTTAGATGAAGGAAGAGGAAAAGAATTCCACTCCACACCCGCCTGCCAGAGAGGCCAAGGCTCTAAATCTCCTTGAAGCTGAAAACAAATTAGCAGCTTTGCCTGCACTGACTTGGCCATGTTAAAAGTGGCTTCTCTTCACTCCTGCATTCCAAGCCGTGCTCCTCCAAGATAACACTTTTAAGGACATAAAAGCATTTCCTTCAGCTTACTGACTGTCATCTCCATGACCTGACTGACAGAACAGCAAGAACCTATCACCCTCCCCCACCCCAACCCAATTACCCACTCCCGTGCCAGCACAGACTTGAACAGGGTGGAAGTGCGGTATGGGAAGAAGGAACAGATTTCAGCACTACCATCTAGGTTGGAGGATAAAGTCTTGGGATAATGTTCATCCACTCAGTATTGGGACGGAGACCTTCCCATATGCTCTACAATGGTGAAGAAGACCTCTGCTTCAGCAACATCAATGATGTCGTTCACAATCCCTACACTCAAGGAATATAAGGAAAGGTACCCTTTGTTACTCTACAGTGGGTAGACTAAACCTTTCTAGACAAATAACAATACTTGAAAATATGAGCGGTTGCACGTGCTGTGGTTAAGTGGGCAAAGATGATCAGAGACACTCCAAACACACCCCACCCAAATGTGGTTTTACTAGTGAATACAACAGTGGAACTTGGTTCTCTTCATCACAACTCTCCCTTGGAGAAAGAAAGTACTTAGGAAAGCCGTCTCAACTACAACTTCATGGACAGCCAGCAAAGAAGAGAGCTCTGGCCCAAATAATGACTGGCAAGGGTCCATAAAGAGGTAGGCAGGGTAAACGCTACAGAAAGCTCTTTCCAAAAGCCACTGTCTTGCTTTAGATAACCAATAACCAAACAACAGCAAAGTTTTAAGTTTTCAAACTTAGGGTCTGTACGAAAACCAAACACAACAGAAGCCACATTTGTGGGGAAAACTAGGTCTAATAATCCATAATAACAGACTGACCACAACCCCAAGATCGAGGTCATTCTAGGATACGTGGAAAGGCTTCAGCTTAAAACAAAACAAAACAAATAAACAAAAAATGAATAGCAATAATCTTGAAAAACGTTGATTGCTGTGATAATTATGGAGGCATATCCCATATCAACTAAAATGATCTCATGGTGGCTACCAGGAATTCTCAGCTAAGGAACTATAGTATGAAGATAACATTACAGTTTAAAAAAAAAAAAAAAAAAAAAGTCAGGAAGATTAAGCTAAATTTGCATAATGCAGAGAAAACCTTCAGCCTTTAGTTCCCTAAAATTGACAGCAAGCAAGATGGCAGTCAGGACTGTAGAGAAAGCTTTTCTTAAGAAATTGATAAAAGCAGACTAAAGTTAAAAAATGATCCACAGCCCAGGGGCACTCTGGAAACGAGCCCTCTAGATTCCTTTATTCCCTCATTGAGTCCCACCAAGGTATACTCCTTAGCAGTTAGCATCAGACAGCCCAGAACCCACAGACATTTGAGGAGCTTCACTGCTGAGAAATGGAAAGCCCAAATTAGATACAATCAAAAGAGAAAGAAATTAAAAATAATACTGAGAGATAAATAAGAAAGGAAAAAAAAGTATTTTTGGAGAAGCAAGAAGAGAGTTATTCATGAAACTAAAATGAAAGGCTTAAAGGGACAATTCTGGGTTGTGGTTGTTGTTGTTGTTTTGTTGTTTGGTTTTTTTTAAGGCTTTAGAAATGAAAGATACATGAGAACAGATTTGTCAGTGAAAAGACAATGATAAATTTGGGAAAAGTCTGCTGAAATCAGAAAACACATAAATACCTATAAACCAGGGTTTTGAGGAAGGAAGGAAAAAGAGGATGTAACAGGAGGTTCTAAATAAACGGTCTAAAAAGAGAATAGAATGTAAATCATAGCCACTCCATCACAGTCTGTCTACACAGTCTCTAAAAGGAAGCCGATTCCAGGCAGAGGCCCAAGCTTAGCACTACAGATTTTAAAAGGACTCATGACAAAGGATGTCAACAACATATGTCAGAATGCTCTAGACAAAAGATGAAGGCTTTGGGGACAAGACAAGGATCAGATACAAGACCTCAAATTGAGGTGGCATTATACATCTCCAACACAACACAGAGGATCTCAGAGCAGTGAGGTACCACTTTCAAAGGCCTGAAGTCAAGCAACTCCCAATCAGCTCTTCAGCTGCCACAGCATTAACTAAGTGTCAGGGCGGAAGGAACACATTTGTAGGCCTTCAGGATTTCATAACTTTTATTTCCCATGAACACGACTGGAAGACAATTAAGATTAAGGGCAGACCAAGAGAAGAGGACATGCAACGTAACAGGTGATGTCATCTTCAGCAAGCTGTAAAATAGCAACCTCAGATTTGTGTAGACATGAATAATGCTCTTGTAATCAGTCCAGACTGGAGCAGGTCAGAAGACTGGGAAAAACTAGTCCAGTATGTAAACTGTGTGGGATACTTGATGCCTTTCAATGTAATGAGAGGCAATTTAATTCTGGCAGGATAATGGATGGTAAATTAGTGATGGACTCAGAGAGCACTAAGCAAACAAAATAAAAATCAAATATTAACTCCAGGGAGAAAGGTAGATGAGAAAGAAAGGTAATCACTGTACACTGCTATGCTGTGGGTAGTATTCATAACCATAATAATGGAAACATTTCCAACAGAAAACTACTTGTGGTAGGCAGCCTCTTTAATGGTCCCTAATTCCACAACTTCTTAGTATTCATACTCTGCTTGAAGTGAGTACAGCTATCAGGTCTAACATTAAGTTATACAAAAGGATGGATTCTATTTGGAACTTTTTATCCATTTAGCTGTCGGTCTATCTATCTATCTACCCATCCACCTATATATCTATCTGTCCGTCCATCCATCCATCCATCCATCCATCCATCCATCCATCCATCCATCCATCCATCATCCATCTTCATGGAGAAACAAGCATATGAGTGGTTCTATGGAGAGGCTCATGTTAAGGCCTTTGGCCTAGTAGCCCACAACAGATTAAAGCTTGCCAACAACCACATAAGTGAGCTCAAAAGGGAGTCCTTCAGGTTCTGCCAAGTCTTCAGCTAACAGAAACACAGCTACAGCTTGACGGAAGGAAACCTCAGGAGATAGTTTGGTCAGGAGCACTCGGCTAAATTGCTCCCATATTCCACATTCCTGACCCAAGGAAACTGTGACATAATATATGTTTGTTATTCTAAGGCTCCATGTTTCAGAATAATTTGTCAAACAGCAATAGAGAGCTCATAACTCATAATTATATTGGGAGTATGGGTGGGGTAAAATATATTTGTGTTGGAGGGTAAAAGAGATTAGTCATTATGTTTCCAAATAAGAAGTTCTGTAAAACACCCAAATCAGAGGAAAATTCAAGAAATGTTTACAAAAAGAGAGAGAGAGGAAAATGTCACCTAAGAGTTCAGAGTAGTTGATTGCCTCTGAAGAGCAGAAATTGGGTGAAAGGAAAACTGGGATATGAAACCACTGCTTTTTTAATCGGCCTATAAAAAAAAAAAATCTGTGGCTTTTTGAACTAATGTGTGTATCTGTGTGCGTGTGTGCACATGTGCACATGTGTGCGTGTGTGTAACTTGGATAGGAGTTAGAAAGTAAATGAAGCTACACTCACATGCTCACTGTCCTGTTAACATAGCATCTCTGTTTCACAGTGGTGCTTGCACAGGTCCATTAAGCCAGCAGCTTCAGAACCTGCAAGGAAGCTCTCCTGGCCCAGGACAGCTTGGCGGATGGGCTCTTCCTCACAGGAAGTGAGCTACAGAATTCCCCTTTCCTGGAGGAGGGCTCATGGTTTGACATGTGGGTTGAGTAAATAAAGAGTCCTAGAAATACCATTTTATGAAGCCTCAAATCAAGCCCACCCATCCAGCAGGACTTGGCACTAGCCCAGCAAGTATTTAAGAGTAATGCCGTCAGAGTCACCTGCTAAGCATTCTCTGTAGAACCCTTCAAGTGTGTGATTGCTCTGGCATGAACACCTAAGATCATTACACTCCTTTGCTACCAGAACTTCATGTATCAACAGAAGAGCATGCACTCTAGCCCACTCCATGTCACACCTGGGGAAGCCAGGCCCAGGGCCAAAACAGCTAATGATGAAAGCTGAGACTGTAGCCTAGTGCACACATTTTTCTCTCCCTGTGTCCCTCTCTCTGTATCTCTGTTTCGGTCTCTTTCTCTTTTCTGTGTGCCTCAGCCTAGCCTTAAACTTGCCATCCTCCTGCCTCAACCTTCCACATGTTGGGACTGCAAGCATGTGCCACCAAACCCAGCCCTGGGTTCTTGACACCCAAGCCAGGGTTCCTTTTATTCCCTATGCCTTATTAACATTCCCAAGTCCCAAGACAGGTCTGACCCACATCCTGTCCTTTGAGTTATAGAAAATGCATTAGCTGTCAAAGTGAACGGGGCATCAGGTGTATAAAAGCAGGGTGGGCAAATGAATCCATTCAAAGTATTTCACCAGGCTATTATACACACGGGTATTTAGAGAACAAATGGGGTTGGGTGAAGAGATCAGCGCCCCAACCTGGTCTTCCAATCCCATGCCCTCCCCTTTTTCCGAGGCAGGCTATCACACTGTAGCTACCTTAAAACTCACTATGCCCTCAAGCTGGTGTCAAACTCATGGCAATCCTCTGCCTCCCAAATGCTGAGGTTATAGGTGTGAACCCCCACACCTTGGTTGGCCTCTCCTTTAAAACTTCTTATCCTGGCCTTAGAGATATGGCAATTCTGTCACCTTAGTTTCAGTTTATTGTTTTTTGTTTCTTTGTCATTTTTTTTTTCTCTTGGTTTAGCTACCCATCTTTTCTCCAAAAGTGTGCGTCTAATTGTCAGGACTGAATTACTAAGGACTGTTGAGGATTCTACCATAATGTATTGTCTTTCCTAAAAAAATGTGCGAGATGGAGAGACAGTAGAATATTGCAGATGATGAAAACAAAGATTTTTAAAACAAAAATGTTATAGATGCTTCCTAAGCTATGGAATCACGCCCCTTTGGATCTTCACAGGCTCCACATTTTATATGAAGTACAAAATGATTCTTCTGTATGATTATCACAGGAGATGAAGACCAAGGACTTGTAACCAGGTTATCCCTGCCTTCTTACTAGCCACACTTAAAAAAGAATGAACAAGAGAGAGGATTAAAGAAAGAGAAAAGGAGTCCATAGGTCGTGGGGGAAAGGCCTTGGAAGGATTTCCAGGTTTCCATTTTGCACTCTAATCAATGTGAGTATGCCTACCAGCAGACCAGGTGTGCCTATTACCCTTTCATCAGTTCTCATTAATGACCAGAAGGAAATACAAGAGAGAGTGACAGCCAACACCTAGCGGTAACACATTGGGCTGCCAGAATGCATAGTCAAAGAATACAAAATCAGGCTCCCTGACAATCTCTTCTGCAAAGTGGTCCTTCTACTTTGCAAAATCCACCCACGATTTTCCCCCAGTGTGCAAAGAGGACCACCTAACCCTTGCTGGACTATCTGCCTTCCCCCACAGATCAAGAACAATGTAAACAGTGATTCTACTGATCACTGTGGTCAGGAGAGGCAACCCCAGCAAACCCGAAACTGAGCTCCTGGGGAACGGGCTCAGCTGCCAGGCTGACTCATCCAGGGAATCCAGAGTGGTATAGCCCACCCTCTCCAGGAACTCTGAGGTGGCTTTAGTTGAGCAAGCAGGACAAATAGATACCCCTACCCCCACCCCAAGCCATCACTAAAGCTCTGGAACTTTGTGCCTTTCAGTTCTCTTTGGGATCCTGCCTTGACTGCACATCAGGCCATAAATTCCCCATACCACTTCATACTGCTTTATTTTCCTCAGTGTGGGAAAATAAAGATGGGGGCTCTAAGTCAGTCTCTAAGACTGAACAATTCCATCCGACACACGATATGCTTCATTGAAATTCCATACTTAGCAAACCTGCTGCTTGCAAGAAACTGCAGGCTCAGGGGGACTGGCCCAGCTCACGCTATTTATTTCAAGAAGATCCACAAGCTAGACATAAAATAAGGTCTCCTGGAAGTTATACACTTTGGGAATTCTCGAGTAACTAACTGGGGTTTTGAGGCAACCCTCTCCTAAAAGTTACTAAAGATTCATGTTAGTCTATATAATTTTAAGTAGCTCACAACATGCTATTTCTTTGAAAATGGACCCATTATTCTCCAAGTCCAACTAGGTTTATTTGTCCCATTATCAATTTGAAACTAAAACAAAACAAAACAAAACAAAACAAAAATAAGGGTTGGGGATTTAGCTCAGTAGAAGAGTGCTTGCCTAGCAAGCGCAAAGCCCTGGGTTCGGTCCTCAGCTCTGAAAACAAAACAAAACAAAAAATAAAAAACAAAAAAACCAAAAACCTCCCCAGTAAACGCATGACCTTCCAGTCTTCCTACCAAGCAGGGGTGCTACAGAGAGTTCACTGTGGCTCTGGGAAGAGGATCCTCAGTCTGTACTTGAGGGAAACATGTATTGAAAACATGACACCTCTCACACAGCCATATTGCTGCAGCCACCTTGGTGACAGGTTCACAGTGCTCCAAACCAAGATGACAGGTTCTGATTCTGTTTCCACCCAGCTTGAGTACCTACTCCCAAACATCTGTTAGGACAAGAAATCGTTCTGTTCATGTACAGCAGAGGTGCTGGTAAGAGGCGACTCAGTTCACGCGCTGTCTGGAGTGGGTTTGCTTTCCTATTCTGAAAAGTGACCGTGTCTCCTCAGGAAACTCAGAAGCGTGGGGGAAAGCCGCCTTTGTTGGGTCTCGTTAAACAAGCTGGCTTCCACTGCCACTCCGGTAAATAAGGTATGTTAAATGTTCTCAGCCAGCTCATTTGACCTGAGGGACTTCAAAAGTTGTCTGTCCATGTAGATGTCATATCTACAAGGCAAAACCCAGACTGTGAATGTACATGGGTGTCTTTGAGGAGCTGGCAGGATCCAAGCCTCCTGCTGGCCCAGGAGAACATGTGGTGCGCTCCCTCTCCAATGAAAGGAAAATGGATGGTTGTTTTGATTTTTCTTGTTATGAAGCACATAGCTGAAAACTACATTTGGGGTATTTTGTAAAAATATTTAGTGAGTATTAAATTTAAAAAACATTTCTCTCTATAAGCCAAACTGAGCTCCCATGTATCAGCCAAAACCTTAACAGACAGGGAAGTGTTTATTTGCTTTTTGGCAGTTTTTAAAAACTAGTTATATTCATCCACTCGCTCACAACCAGAGAAGACCAATTACTTTACTCAGGAACTAGAGATTCTGAAGAAAAAAAAAAATACTGCCAATAGTCCCATTATAGAGATGCCTTGCTGCTCTATAGAATAACTCTTATAACAGGGGCCTTCCCTCCAAGGCTTGGGGACCATCACTGAGGCCTGGAAAAATTATAAGATCCAGAGGTTGGGAAGAACTGGGGGGGAAAAAAAGTATCTTCTGGAAATGACAGGACTACTATTCTCATGAACTTCCAGCAACTGTGATTTCCTGAACCAGACCTCTACAAGATCAAACCAGTCAACAGTCAGCTAGGAGAGGGTAAGGGCACATGAACATCCAATCCCTACCTGAAGGGCTATTTATAGCTGAGGGAGAGAAGAGTCAGTATTCTTTAAGGGTGTGGACCCTGGTGGGTGATCATGCTCCAAGGGATGGTTGGTACCCACGAGTCTATGGGCAGTACAAAAATGGACTCAGTGGGTTTTAAGAAAGAAAGAGGAGCTGGGGAGAGAGAGAAAAAGAAGGAGACATGAAGTTGGAAGGGGTAATCTGGGGGCAGTGGGGGGTGAATATGCTCAAAAGACATTACATGCATGTATGAAACTGTCAAAGAATTAACTAAAATATTAGATATAAAAAGAATGGGTTTTATTATGGGAGCCTTCCACTTAAAGGACTTGAGACTAATTAGAAAAAGAGCTTCACGCATATGTGCTAGTTTTCTCATTGCTGTAGGAAAATTCCCAAAGGAAGCCACATAAACGAGACCGATTCGTTTTGACTCACAGATTCAGAGGAGTTCAGTCCATCACAGCCAGGAAGGCCTGATAGCATTCATAGCAGGGAGAGCACGTAGCCTTCTCACAGGAAGTAGAACATTAATAAAAACTGTGGGCAGGCATAGCTTTCAAAGTCTTGTGCCTAGCGGCTAACACCTACCAGCTACATCCTAAAGATTCTGTAACTTACCCAAATGGCACCACCATCTGGGAGCCACGTGCTCCAAGTGTGAGCCTGATAGAGGGGCATGGCAGATTCACACATGAACAATAAGGATCTCCAACACCGAGTGTGTCCTGTGTCATTTTTCCAACATCCAGGGAATGAAATGCCACCAAAGGGCCTCAGATACTTATTGAGTTGAGAGGTTTAATTATGATAGAAATAAATATGAGCGTGCATATGACGGCTCACTTTAGCAATCGGTTATAAGAAATTGCCAAATGAGCAATCAGGGTTTTGCTTACCTCACTGCACTTTTTATCTGCCCCTCTCTTGAGTCTCCTGAATGCATGATGTCAGACGCTGCTAGATATTCTGCAATTGTGCCCATGAGCCCAATTCCTGCAATTTTCTTTGCTGAGAACAGCTATCTGGAACCTATGATTTGCCTTCTCCCACATTACGGCTTATTTTCCCTTTGCCAAGGAAATACCAGCCACGCTTCTTTTTGAACAGGAAGGCTGGAGAAGGGCATATGGGAGTTTTTTGGTCGACATTACTGTTAAAAAGGAGGAGAGAGGAAGCACAGGAGGCATTCAGAGGACAAGGTAGGGCTTGGATGTGTCAGAGAGGAATCTGTAATGCTTGAATATGCCAAGTGACAACCTGTGTACTATAAACAGGTTATGAAATGCAAAGGGTTTTCTATGAAAATCCTGTCCTCACTTCTTCCTGTCTCCAAGGAAACAGAACTGAACAGAAAGACATGGGGAAGACAAGCCTAAGTGGCTGCGTGCGATTCAGAGGAACTAGGGATTGCACTAATATTACCCTGCTGTGGGTGTTTAAAAATCTCTTTTAGGGGTTGGGGATTTAGCTCAGTGGTAGAGCGCTTGCCTAGCAAGCGCAAAGCCCTGGGTTCAGTCCTCAGCTCTGAACAAAAAAAAAGTCTCTTTTAACTTCTTCACTTTTCTTGGGGGAACAGGACACTACAAATGCCATTCCAGACACAAGCGGAGGCCAAGGCCAAACATTTCTATGATGGAGAGGCCAGAGGCCAGAGAGCCTGGACATCAGCACTACACAAAGAACTTGGAGCTGGATTCCATCTGTTATTAAAATGAAGGTGGTTCCAAAGCTAGGTAGGATGAGAAAAGCACCCACATCCTTCCGTCTAGGATGTAAACACTGGTCCAGTCTCTTCCAGGAAGGCGTTAAATCATGTGTCCTGGTACATATAACAAGTGTTTGTTTTCACAGACTTAGCAATCAGTTTCTTGAAAATTGATACCAACACTGCAATTCCAAACATACAAACCAAACAAGCAATCCCTTTTTACATAAAGATATACCATCTTATGAACTTATGTTCATTCAAAACTTGAAAGTAATGTGAGTAAGCACTGAAGAAATTTTAATTAAACCAACTATATCCATTCCATAGAATATGCCATACCCACAAAAAAATGCTTCTTAGAAAGGTAAGTACCTTCCTTTTACAGTCAAACGCTGTGTTGATACAGTCATGCTCTACCATTGCCAGCATCAAAAGTGCTCTAATAACAGCAGAATATCTCACAAGCTCAAGAAAGTGTAAGAGCCAGAGGATCAGGAAGTCTGTTGTAAGATTATGTCTCCTAGAAAAGACGGAATCTACACTCAAGATACTGCAACAATATGACTACCTAAATAAGGCCTGTACAAGTATAACACCCAGCCCTACACTGAAACAAAGAACAGGGAGAATTAGTCTTTTATTTTATTTTATTTATTAACAAGGTTTCTCTGTGTAGCCTTGACTATCCTAGAACTTACTCTGTAGACAAGGCTACCCTCGAACTCACAGAGATATACCTGCCTCTGCCTCTAGTGCTAGGATTAAAGGTATGTGCTACCACCACTTGGCTGAGAATTAGTCTTTTTTTAAAAAATGTTTAAATAATTTGAAAAAGAAAATAATAAAAAAAGATTTTATAACACACACATATATACATATTTTGGGTTTTTCACAACAGGGTTTCTCTGTGTAGTTCAGGCTGGCCTTGAACTCAGAGATCTGCCTGTCTCTCTCTCCTGAGTGCTGGGATTCAAGGTGTCTGCCACCATGCCCAGCTGTATGTAATGAGAAAGAAAGAAAGTAGAAAAGGCAACATTTAATGTAACTTTGAGAACTAGTAAGTGATGGTGCCAAGACACAGGACACAGAGGCAGTCAGTCACTCCCATATCTCAGCAATAAACAAGTGGAATTTAACACTTAAAACGTATGGTTGTCAAGGTGGCTCAGCAGGTAAAGATGCTTGCCACCAAGCCCGACGACCTGAATTTCCTCCCTGAGTCCCACACTGTGGAAGAAGAGAACTGAATCCTACATGATGTCTTCTGAACTCCACACGTGCACCATGGCCCTCCTGTGAGCTCACTAAATGTGAGTGCATGTACATGCTCACTCAACAAATGTAAGAAACTCTTTAAAAAGATTACTCTTAAAACATGCCATTTCAATTAGTATCACAAAACATGAAATACTTCTAACTGAACATGTCCAATATCTACATAAGGGAAACTATAAAATTTGATTAAAGCAATCCAAGAATTAAGTAAATGAAGATATCACATTTGGAGAATGACTTGATATAGTCAAAATATTGATTCCTCCCACTTCATGTATAGATTCAGGGCAATCCAGGAAGTCATTTAATGGAGCCTGGTAAACTAAAGCTATTGTTAGCATGGAGAGGCAAAGAGCCAAAAAATAGCCAACATAAAGCTGTGGTGGTATTGTGTTCCCCAAAATATTGTGCACTCTAATAAATTTATCTGGGGTCAGAGACAGAACAGCCACAATATTAAACATAGAGGATAGGCAGTGGTAGCACATGCCTTTAATCCTAGCATTCCAGAGGCAGAAATCCCTCTGGATCTCTGAATTCAAGGACACATTGGAAACAGCCAGGCATGGTGACTCATGCCTTTAATCCCAGAGAATGATGGCAGAAAGCAGAAAGGTATATAAGGTGTGAGGACCAGAAACTAGAAGCATTTGGCTGGTTAAGTTTTTAGGCTTTGGAGCAGCACAGTTCAGCTGAGAGGCATCCAGTCTGAGGAAACAGGATCAGCTGAGGAACTGGCGAGGTGAGGTAGCTGTGGCTTGTTCTGCTTCTCTGATCATTCAGCATTGACCTCAATAACTGGCCTCAGGTTTGTTTTTATTAATAAGACCATTTAAGATTCCTGCTACACAAAGCTGATGAACAAAGCTGCGAACCACAACGGCGTGACCTCAAAGATCACTTTAGAACATTCAGAACAGTGGTTCTCAACCTTCCTCATGCTGCCAGTCTTTAACACAGTTCCTCACGTTGTGCTAATCCCCAACCCTAAAATTATTTTCCTTGCTACTTTATACCTGTAAGTTTGCTACTATTATGAATCATACTGTAAATGTCTGTGTTTTCCAATGGTCTTGGGCAACCACTGTGAAAGGGTCCTTCATCCTCATCGAGACTGTGTGTTTGGGCAGAAAAGAATCAAGGTATTCCAACAGAACAGCATCAAGGCATAAACACTTGTTAATAAAGTGAACTGATCTTCGACAAAGGTACAAAGGCAGCAGGTTTAGGAAGGGTCTACAACAGCTGTGTGTAAAAAACACCTAGACACAAACCTCACACCCTTCACAATGTTTATTCTTTATGGACTACAGACCTCAACATATGTGCAAAACTATAAAACTGAAAGATAGCACAGAAGAAAAACTAGACGAAGTTGAGGACAAGGGTTTGGGGAAGAGAGAGGGAGAAAACCATTGTAAGAAGAATAAAAGACAAGCTATGAACTGGCAGAAAGTATTTTTTTTTAATCTAAAATAGGCAAAGAGCTCTTCAAATTCAATCAACAATGAAGTATTTCTAGAGCTATATTTTATTGTCTAAACCAAACACAATTCAAAAATAGCATATTCCTGGCTGGAAGGCTCCACTCCTCCAACTTACACAGGTTTTTAGCCTGTATTACTTTGTTCCATGAATTTATCCAACAGTCAACAAATACGTCTGTTTGGGCTTGTTCTATGCCGGGCGTAGAGGACACTAAGGAAACAGATGACTCACACTTAAGCAGCTCTCGGGATAGCGGGGCTGCAAAGGACAGTGTGTCCACACCAACCCAGCTGAAGATTGAGGACAACCACCAAACCAGACCCGTGAACTACAAAGAAACTCTTCCTTCCCACTTCAAACAAAGCCTGCAGTTACCACACCACATCGGCTCCCTCTTTCCACCCAGCATCTTGGGGAATACAAGAGAACTCTGATGGAAGGAAAGCAGAAATCCAGAAGGCAGGGGTGTTGTGCAGAGTAAAGTCTCTACGTCCAGCTGCAGTGAGTTTGAATTTAGACTCCCACTTGCCAGGTGTGCTGCCTAACACAGGTGACCCAAGTCCCATGCCTCTATTAGAACAGAGATGGAGATAGTGAGCTTGCTTTGGTTGAAATGAAATCAGTACCTGATAAACACCCAGGCACAAAGTAAGTGCTTGCCAAATCAACCCTTTGTCTTAGCCCAAACCCCGCATGTTTACCCATAAACCAACTAAAAGAATCAAGAACAAACATGAGGAAGTCATTTCTGGAGAAGTAAAGTCCTGGGTTTCATTTGGAGTAATGAAAAACCCATTTGAAATTAATTGTAATGATGAGTGCCTGTAAATGCAGTGAAAAGCCAATGGATCATACATACACTTTCAATGGACAGACTGCATGTTAAGTACATTTCAATAAAGCTATGAAAAGTGTAAGAAAAAAAATCAATGAAATGCTTGAATCTATGTGTACAGATGGGTCAGTAGCTATTCTTTGCAAATAGTGAGATGGTTTCAATCTTGCGATTATAATTGTATCTTTAGTTTGAAGTCACTGTAACAAAGACTCTTGGAATTTCTTTATGAATTCCTCCATTCAGGGAAAAAAGTGTGTCAGTTACACACACACACACACACACACACACACACACACACACACATGCACACTTGCGTGCTTGCACATGCTTTCATCTTTTCTCACATCTAAGTCCTAAGAAAAATTGACTTTTGAATGCTTGAAGTCCTGTATTCAAATATACAAGTTTGTCTTTGAGATAAAGCAACAAAAAAGGTTTCTAAGTATCTTTTCTAAAGTGAGTTCAAGGCTTCTGCTCCATTACTAAACACCTGATGTCATCACCACAGGCTAGATACAGAGAACCAAAAATTAAACGTTTGTATGAACCCATGAAGCCAAGTCCTACTTGAAAGCAGCACGTTATTCCCATTGGTAAGAGGAAAGGTATTGGCTTCCCAACAAAACACACAGCCCTAATCCCTCATTGTGCCCAGTTTGTGCACGTTACTCTGTCAGAAAAGCACGTGTGAATGTCACAGGGTTCTGTCATTACAAATCTTTCTTTTTTCTTTTTTGAGCTGAGGATCGAACCCAGGGCTAAATCCCAACCTTACAAATCTTTTGTTTGTTTGTTTGTTTTCATTTTTTGAGTCAGGGTTTCTCTTTGTAACCCTGGCTATCCTGGAACTCACTCTGTAGCCCAGGCTCGCCTCCAATTTACAAAGATTCACCTGCCTCTGCTTCCTGAGAGCTGGGATGTAGGGCCCTGGCCCCCCATTTTGGGTAGCTGTTGCCAGTGTAGAGGGTGTTATTACCGCTACACTCGGATTAAAGGCGTGAGCCACCACCATTTGATTTACAAATCTTTTCTTAATTTAAAGAAGCTGGATCCACACTGCGGTTCACACCTGAAACTCCGGCTAAAGTCGGAGTTAAGGAGCTAAGTTGAAGCAGAAGGATGGCTTGTTCCTAGGACAACTTAGTAAAACTATCTCAAGTGCAAAACAAAACAACTCCGCTCTCAGAATAAGAAGAGGTAGCGTTTGGTGAACACCTGCATTGTTTTTTGACGTGGGTTTCCCTTCCGTGTGAATATGCACTCTGGAAGGTGCAACCTTTGCTCTGCTCTCCTGCCAGTGATGGTGGCCTTCAGGGACCATCTGCAATCTCATTGGCAGCCTTCCTTGTAAGCTGAGCAAGAAAGACTATGGAAAAGTTCAGACCCAGTGCGTGCAGTGGTACGAATTAATAATTCTTTCAGCCCCTCAACACCTCTGTGGGGTTCTGCAGCAGATCAAGGCTAGACACTTTTTTTTTTTTTTTTTTTTTTTTTGCCAACAGTAATTAAACCATTATTTCTTTCTGACAAACATATGAACGGATACACCTTAACTGAGCACTGGTCACTAGCTCCAGCCACCGTCCATCTCCACGTTCGCTGTGACTGGGTGGTTATTAGTGATGGGAGAGGATAATGAAGCATGTGAATCAACAAGGTCATTTCACGCCCCTGTGGACCCCAGTCAAATTTTTAACGACACAGCTCTCGATCAACAGTCTCTCACTCAGCAAAGCATGGCACAAACGCTGTGCTCAGTCACAGAAAACATAGCGTAAGCCTGGATTAGTGTGTAATCTCTTCTCAAATTAATCACAAGTTAAAAAGAAATGTTCTGTTTGAAGTAGTGGGACCAGGAAGGAAATACGGCAGAACGGGAATCATAAGGCTGTGTTTTAGGCTATCCTCAGTTATGCAGATCATTTGCCTTTTAGGGAGTGATCTTGAAACTCCCTACACTGCACATTTATGACTTTGGAGATGCAAGAGAAATGAAGTTTAAGAACATCTCTAGTGGTTTTAAAAAGAGTCATTTATTTCTCCAGTTAATTATCTTTTAAAACTATCATTTCCTAAGTCTGTATCTTGAGGTTTTTTTTTTTTTCCTTTTCTTCTTTTTTCTTTCTTTCTTTTTTTTTTTTTAACTTGGAAACCAAAGACACAGAACACCAGGTGAAGAAGAAGAATCCTATATGGCATTCTTCCCTTCAACATGATTCTGTCTCATTCCAATCATACTGACTGCACCACTGGTATTCCACTGTCTCCTAGGAAATCTCCCACTGATGATCTAAGCAAGGTTTGTCTGCTTGTTTGTAGACAGGGTCTCCCTGGAGCCCAAGCTGGCCTCAAGCTCAGATTTGTTCTGTCTCCTGAGTGCTGGAGCTACAAGTAAAATCTGTTTTCTCCAGGATATATGCAACATTAACGTTACTATTAGTTTCTGGACTATTTCGAAATTAATTCAGCAGAAACTACAAAGAAATAAACCTATTGTGCCTGGCTCGTTGGAAAACTCAACAGTAAGGTGCCTCCCACCATTTTAGGAAGAGTGGTGTCTATTGGCTGTTCCTGAAGGCTGTGGCTCAAATACTCTGTGGTTCATCTGGATGGATGCTCAAGGCTCTCACCTTCCATCACTAGTAACTGAACAATTATGCTCCCCTGCTATGCTTTAGCATCTTTGTAGGTCTTATCAGCTGTCAGGTAAAGAATGGTAAAGAATGGGAACTTGAGACAATAAATATATGTGACTCCCTTGGAGAGAAAAGATCAAGGAACTTACAAGGGACTTAGTGTTCCCCCTTTCCTCCCCATCCCTTGCTCTCCCCTACCCCTCCAATCACCTTTGGAATATTAAAACACCAGTAGCAGGTCATCAACCAAACCAGACCAATGCCCAAATCCACACCCACTCAGACTGGCTCAGTGCCTAGGGTGGCACCTGGGCATCTGACGGTTTTAAAAGCCATCCGTTCTTGGGTGAGTCAATGGCATAGAGCTGAGAACTCGGGCTCTGTTCTCCCATGGGTGTTCAAGAGGCCATCATTGGCAAATGCCAGTTTTCTTTCTTCTAAGGAGCTTTACTCTGTTAAGCATTAGGACACTGAAGGGGATGGTGGGTATACACGAACCAAGTCTTTACTCTCACATATGGCCACCCACCAAAAAAGGCCCAATAAGAAACATAATTGAGGGGATGGAGAGCTGGTTCAGCAGTCACGAATTCAATTCCCACCACACCCTGTGCCCTGCAGCTCACAACCACCTGTAACTCCAGCTCTAGGGATCCAAACCCTCTTCTGGCTTCCTCAGACACCTGTGTTCATGTGCACATACCCAGAGAGACACTCATATACATAAAACTAAAAAACAATAATTGTTGAAACCCCTCCCCCGCAACGTCAATAAAATGCAAAAGAAAACACGTTCAAGACTCCTAAAGCCAAGTTCAACACATGTATTTACACACAGTGCTGAATTCACAATTCCAACCTCCTCTTCTTAAGATCAAATTTTCAAACAAACTCCTGTTCTTCAGGCATGTGTGTCCCAAATGTCATGGGTGAAATGCTATGGAGATTCTTCTAGCATCTGTGAGTAATTTCGTACAATTCATCATTGTTCCTAAACATTCACCTTAAAGAAGAAAGACCAGAGTAGGGTAAGCAAACATGCACATGTAGTAATAGTTTTTCTCCGCTAATAAGCATATTCTGAAGCCGGCTAATTTTTTCCAGAAGCAACTTTACTATTATCACTGTATTCCTGAGCACAAGTGGGTTCTTGAACAACCAGAAATTCATGATGGGTGGTAACAAGAAGAGCAAAGACCAACTAAATAAAGGAAACTGACTCTAATGAGGGCTTCCTAGAACAAAGGCAACTAAGTCCTTAACCCAAGGTCAGTTCCAAGTCTCCTATTCCTTCCCTATTCCAAGAGGTTGCAAGAATATCCACTATCCCCTGGAGATGGTAACTATGAATCTGGAAATTCTAGGTTCAGAAAGCACAAGCATGTACAACCTCCACACGTGTGACTGCACTATCAAGTTAAATTTCAGAAAAAACATTACTCATTACAGTAGCAATCGAGAGATTTGACTCAACTCAGCTCACAGGCACCTGTCCATTTTCTAAGTGTGGGGACAAGCAGTTCTTTCTTTAGTGAAACCTCAGATGACAAATTATTGTATGTTGCTTTGCCCTCCCCTTCCCTCAAAACCATCTTTTTTTCCCCCTCTCTCTGCAAAAATAATTGGCTCCAAATGTCTTTGTTCTGTGGCTCTCTTTGTTTTTCCTGAAAAGGAGAAATTAATAGTCAATTGGGTTTAATTTTTAGATTGGTGCCAAGGCCTTAAGCACACAGTACCAAGAAAGAAATGAAAAAGTCAATGCTCTCTTCTTGAAAATGAGTGTGTATTAAATACGTGTCTTAGGACCCAGGCCTTCATAGAAATAAATTCTTTGATTCTACATAGGTCAGAAATTTAGCTTATTCAGCAAGAAGAACCCAATGAATGGTTCTGGCTCCTTATGTCACCACAGTGAACAGCTGCATGCCATGTCCTGGCACATGGGAAGCAGCAAGAGATGGGCCTTGGCCATGGTCGGCTACTATGCCTTGCTTCGACAGCTGTGAGTTGGGGCAGAGACACCCATGGACACGGCTGGGTGGAAACAAGAAGACCAGTTATATCAAAAATCTGTAAACCACCAGGCATAGAGGCATGTGCTTGGAATCCCAACAGTCAGAACACAGAGGCAAGTGGATCACGAGTTCAGTCCCAGCCTCCAGTACAGAGTGAAACTGTCTAAAAAAAAAAGATTATGTTTGTTTCAAATTAAAAAAAAAAAAAATTAGAGGCTAGGGTGGAAGTGGTAAGGCTTTATTTATATATTATCAAAACAATTATCTTCAAGCTCCTTTAAACATGGAGCCAGAGTATCAGAATTCTACTTCAATTCATGGACTGCTTTGGTTTTTAATCATAAGCTCTCAAACCCCCTGCTCTATATAATCCACTTTTATTAGAGGCCAAGGTTAAAAGTCAAAACTAAACAGACTTCTAGGCCATCTGAAAAATAACCCAAACTGTCCCAGAAAGCTTATGGCTAATTTTGTAACAGCTACCACCCAGTGAGATTACAGGGCAGGAAGCCTGTCCTACACCACACTTACATAAATAACATCATGACAGGCAATAAACCCATTAGGAACCAGGAAGACAACACCTCACTTTAATGAGTGAATTTTCCAGGAAATCTCCATTTCGAGTTTATGGAAGTCAACCCCTATTTTCCTAAATCTTTTACTTTTTTTCCCATGTTGCTGAAAATCTTTATGTAAGTAACTGTGATGTTGTTAATGTCTCGATTCTCTTTCTACAAAAAGAAGGGTCAGCCTGAACCCCTTCTCCATCATGTCTGCTCAACAGGAAGAACCCTAGGAAGGAAAGCTGTATAACCTGAGGAGTGTGGGAGCCAGACAGAGACTGGCATTGGCCTTGGAAATGGGTCCTGAACGAACAGGCAGGGTAAGAAACGTGTATATCTCACGTGTGATCTCAAGTTATGTTTCCAGCCCCCATATTGTCATGGTATTGTGCTAATCAGCTTTCCAGAGGGAAGACAAACCCAACAAACTAAAACTTCAAAGATGGTGAAGATTTAAAAAAAAAAAAAAAGAAAAGTCAATTTAAATTTTAGGTATCACTTCTACTTAAACAAACAAGAACTAACCCCATAGCTGCTATTTTTATTCCCCTTTACTGTCTAGTTAATTATTTTTCTTCATTATTGGCACCAGCTGCAATCTTTGTTTTTAATTATTAAGAAATGGGCCATACAAGAGTGTGCATAATAATCTTTGTTTTTCTTTCTTGAAACAGCCAGAAATAATTTTTTTTTTTTTTCTGCCCATCAATAAACCCCTTCTAGGGGCACACCCAACCCTCCCTGGCATATAATCTACCTTCTTCCTTTGAGATTTGTATCCTCAATCTTCTCCCATAACAAATCCAACTAATGATTGAGTCTCCACCCATTCTTGTCTCAGCCTTGTCTCGACTCTCCTCACAGATGCCATCCATGTCCCTTGCCCTTGACCAACCTAGCTTAAAGGGGAGAGAGCGGTTCCCATGCTCATTGCCTACTGCTCCTCTTGAAACAACTCACGTGTTCCCTCCTTCAACTCCTTGCCTGCTTTTCTCACTGTACTTGGAGCAAGCTGCTGTCAGTCTCTAGGACTTGCTTTTCAGGATCTCCTGGCTTGTTAATGATGCATGCCACTTGAAACACTCCACACATCATGTGCTCCAAACCTGGCAACCTGATCTGGACCAACTATCTGCATGGCTGGTACTCTGACTTATATTCCCAATGGCGGTGATCGATGGATCCCGTTTCCTTGGGCGGTGTTTCCCCGGTGACTAATGGGCTGCAATTGCCAAACGGCTTGCTGAGTTAAGGGGCAGGAAAGGTTCTGTCTGGAGATGGAGGAGAGATGACTGGTTCAACCAGGCCTTAAACCTTTAACCTTGGCTTCATTAGCTCTGAGCACCAACCAGCCTCAGCTACGTCACGACAATGGCCCTGGCTATGCCCAGGAGTACGGTTAGGTTCAGAAGGTGGGAGGTACATAGAAGACTCCGCAGAAAGAAGACAAATGGGCTGGCACACCACAAGTAAAATGAACTTGAACTCTGTCTCGTTGATACCTTTTAGGAGAAAGTTGCTTCTGACCCTGCTTCTCACAGATTCTCCGTGTTAGCCTTCTGTATGGAGAAGCACTTTAAGGCTCTGACATATGTTTAAGGTCAAAACAACCGGGAACACGCCAATAAAGTCTTGTTATTTAAACCAAGTCAGAGAGCCTACAAACCACTTTTTTGCCCTCTCAAATCACAAAGCAGATAAATCCCCCTCACAGGTGGACAGAGATACATCATGGAGAAGAGGGCAGAGGGAGATAAATAAAAATAAACGGTATTTACCTTCTTCTGTTTCATGCCACACGATCCCTTCCAAATTGACACTGGTCCCAGGTTCACAGGGCCCGAGACACTCTGGCTCTGTCACTACTCCAACTTCACAGGTATTGACACCCACGGACCGAGTCCGAACCAAAAGCTGCTCCACGGGTGCTGCAATATTGGATGAAGATGGGGGAAAGTAGGAGGGCAGAATCTGAGGCGCGAGACCGCTGGCAATCGGCGGCGGTGGTGCCGGCACTGTAAACAGGGGGTCAACCTGAAAGACAGACAGGCTTACTGCAGGGGTGATGCATTCTGGGAGAGTTCGCTGTAATGCAATCTGCTTACATGGCTTCTAGAACAGATCATTATTCTACATCCCATTTGCAATTATCATCGAGTGCTTTCGTGGTGTCAAAAAACATAAGCAGAACCGAAATGAGCAATTTGTGTTTTCAAGGCCAAGAAGGTGACAAGGGGAGCCCTAGCTTCGTGAAGGAGAAGCAGGCCTTCTAAATCCACCAATGGACAATCTTTCAGTCTCCGGAGACGTGAATAAAAATGCTCTGTAAAATTAACACTATTTCCCACCCATATAGAAACCTCATTTTCAAAATTATTACATTATCTAAAGGATAAACTGATAAATACTAATAAAAAACAATATCTGTGTTATTGGACATTTAAATAAAGGAGATGGACTACAATTGTTCTCAGAGTACTTTATAAACCATAATGAATTAAATCACTACTAAAATATATTAACTTACTCTGCTGAATCTATAAAATTTATAACTTGATTACACACACTGAAGCATGTAAGCTGAATATTAGCCTGTGTTAAGAACCAATTCCTAATTAAGTGTTCTAGCATGAAGTTTAGCAGGAATTCATAAAGAGGATAAATAAATGTGTGTGCCTGGCATCCACACAACCTGAGCCTCCCCACCTACAAGGCCTTTAGTAATTCACCTTACCAAGGAGGAGCTCAACCAAAGCTTGAGAGCCTCCCACCCCCCAATCCAAAGAAATGGATACTGCAGCCAAGTGCAAGGCTTTGAGGTACAGGAATGTCTCCTTTGTACCCCTAACCCCAGAAGGACAGCAAAGGTGTTCTTTCCAAGTTTAGACGCTGGACTGTGATGAAACCAAAGCCCAAGTAAGTCCTAGACAGACTGCCTGTCACTCATTGTCATTTGGCTCCCTTAACAAGTACAAGGGCTGCTATTGAGCAACTTCGATTTGACCTTGGAAACAGGTCATGGGTTATGGAAGACTCAGAGGAACACACCTGTGTGCTAGGACTCCAGATTACCTATGCACTGTGTGCAGACAGGGCCTCAATTCAAGGGACAGCATCTTGCATTCATTATCAGTTGGGGAGACAAACAGTGAATGTTAAGAAGGATTCACAGATGGTTGACCTAGTAAAACTTGATCTCATCTGCTGTGCATATATCCCTTGCTTCATAAAGTCTCTTTGCAGCCTTTTGGCTACAGATTGAATATTATTATATAGTCTTTGTTGCTTAAAGGGAAAAAAAAAAAAAAAAAAAACCTAATAGAACAAGTATTTCAATAGCATCAGATGAGGAACTGTGCTCCTTGAATGGGGAGGCAGTGGTCTGTGAGGGTTCCTGGATGAAATGACCAGGAGGGTTACAATTTGCATTCCACCTAAAATGATAAGCTGATATGCACTAGCCTGAGGATTCTAGATGCCATCTGCATGTTAAAGAAACTTAATTTCCTGCTCTCAAAGCTGCCATAAAACTTCTTTCGCACCATACTTTTTATTGTTCTGCCTTTCTGGTCCTGATCTCAAAGTCCCAGGAAAAAAGGCCCTCAGCAGTACTATATCCAGATAAAGTAATTCATGAGGAACCCCTTCTGAATTTGAATCCAAGTTCCCACTGAACCCTCCTGTTTTTTTGTTTTTTGTTTGTTTTTTGGTTTTTGGTTTTTCGAGACAGGGTTTCTCTGTGTAGCTTTGTGCCTTTCCGGGAACTCACTTGGTAGCCCAGGCTGGCCTCGAACTCACAGAGATCCACCTGGCTCTGCCTCCTGAGTGCTGGGATTAAAGGCGAGCGCCACGACTGCCCAGGGAACCCTCCTGTTTTAAAATGGAGGCTGACAAATGAGGAGAGAGGTTCTGAGGAAAGAAATTAAGGCAGAGGAGGGAAAAAAGAGCTCAATCCTAACTACAGTCTTTATTGCCGCTAAAACCCTGTGTGAGATTAGTGTTACTTACCCAAATTAAAAACTGTGGGATGATGTTTGGTGGTATGACGCTAAGGGGACAAAATGGAACAGTTTTCTGAAAATAGCCTCCTGTGGCCTGACCCACCGCCCACACTGATGCTGAGAACAGAGACAGCCTGAGTTTATGTGCCAGAACATGGACCAAAATAAAAGAAGTGAGGAGTCAAAAGAGCAGGGCTTCAGATTTGGGAGGTGAGGGCTGAATAAATGGACAAGGAATGACTTTTTTTTTGGGGGGGGGGTGGCTTTTTGAGACAGGGTTTCTCTGTAGCTTTGGAGGCTGTCCTGGAACTCGCTTTGTAGACCAGGCTGGCCTTGAACTCACAGAGATTCACCTGCCTCTGCCTCCTGAGTGCTGGGATTACAGGCATGTGCCACAACCACCCCGCAGAATGGGACCTTTCTGAATGCACCCAGGCTCCTGGCTCCAGGCCTGACACAGTCTATGACCTCTCCTAGACCTTTTAGCTCTGTGAGGCCCACATTCCTCAGCCTCCTAATATTGCTAACAAATCTTATTACACTTGTTTCAACACTGAATCCCCATTTCAACACAACCCCTCTTGGAGACAGAGCTATCTATGATGTGCCCCATAATATTTGTGATGCTTATGTAAATTCGAAAAAAGTCAAATTTCTTTTTAAAATGAATGTTGTGGGGGGTTGCTGCTGCTGCTGTTGCTGCTGAGGCCAGACCCAGGGCCTGGGGCAGGATCAACCCATGCACTATCACTGAAGGACATGCTCTGCCCAAAGTCCAAATTTCTGAAGAATTTGGGTGTCTTGAGAGTAAGGGCCTCCAAATAAGCTAGCCGTGATTTCCATGAACACATCTAAACATGGCATCAAAGCTGAGGTGGTGATAATGTAGAAACCCCATCCAACAAGTCTTCAGATAAGGAAGTGGGGGTTAGGAGACTGTGACTATATATAGGAGCTCATAAAATAATAACCATCTAAAGCTCTTAACACCTGGTGTCTCAAATATTCAGATCTTTGATGGACAAAGTGAAGTATTCTCTCACTTTTCCTGTTATCCTGGTTTTCCTCCTGGAGCTCAAATCTCTTGTTTCCAGAAGAACTAGATCTTGCCCTACCCTGCATTCTCCCCCTCTGCCATATGAGTCCTGCAGAAGTGGGGTGCAGAGACCACCCATGTGGCCTACAGAGCAGGCCTGCCTCCCTAGAGGACCCCAAATGGAAAGAGGGTTTTCAGGGTGGGAATTAGAGGCCCTCCCAGGGTGTTTTCCTTGGCAGCCATGCTGTTTTTAAAAGCATTCCTCTTATTTACCAATCCTTAAGAGCTCAGAGAAGAATCTGAATTTCCATTAGCTCAAATAATGATTGGAGACCATGCTTCACAGAGCCCACATTCCTCATATCACACACGCGCGCGGCTCTGTGTGTCTACCTTGAGCCTTTGCCTAAGACCATAAGAGAACGTTTCAGCAAGAAGGCCACTTCGACCAACCCACTCAGTTCTAGGGGAACTTGTGTCCCATGTTTTGTGCAAGAACAATAAGCCAGCACCAGTGTTAGGCAGGGGAGCAGAGAACATACTTCATTCAGTGGGAAATTCCCAAGCAAATCACCTACCCCAGGAGACTAGGGCCGAGATGGTGGCCAGTATTTTGTGCCAGGTAATGCCCTAGTGGAAATGTCCCACTGAAAAAGGTTCTCAGTGTGTCATGGTGTTCCACACAGAGCACATGTACCATACAGAAAGCAGGATTGAAGGATGTTCCATAGTTAATTTCATAGTTGTTGAGGCCAGAGTACCTTAAACAGAGTAGTCTGGCTTCAATTATGGGGCAACTCCTCTGCTTCCATCTCCCTAGTGCTGGGATTTCAAGACTTCCCCGCCACACCCTGCCTCAGTAGTTCTACAAAAGCTCAACTCCTCTATGCCCTGACTTCTCGGGTCACTGACCCACACTGAGGCCCTAATTTCTTCAGCCAATGCAGAGGTTTCCTCCACAAGCCTGCCTGCTGTGAGGCAGTGGCTTCTGAGCAGGGCAGCTGAGGTGGGTGGGGTCTAGGGTTTTTGTTAGCAGGGGGCCAGGGTTCAAGTCCTGGCTCGGCCAGTTTCGTGCTCCGGTGACCCTGAGCCAGTGATGGAACATCAGGATCAGAATCTAAGTGGGGGTGATAATGACCATCACCTCCACTTCGCTCAGGCAAAGGGAGTGCTCAGCACAGGGTACAGTTCAGTTAACACCGGCTTAAAGGGTTGGGGAACCACCAGTCTGATATTCCAGTTCTCTAAAGCATGCACACAACCTTACAAAGCTGCTTTTTATATGCTACTATATTTAACATAAACCTGTAATCCCTTCCAAAGGCATGGCTAAGTGCGGTTAAAATGTGTTAAAAGTATAAGAAAAGAGGGCTTAAGCCAGAGAAGCTCAGCCTGGGAAAATACGGCCTCTTTCAAACACTGACACCAGGCAGTAGCCTACGGCATGATGCACCCCCATTTTATACGTTCATAGCAGTGCCGAGAGCACCCCAAAGGTCCTGATGAGCCCTTAATTACTCCAAGATCTCTTCTTCTAATCTCCAGTTGCCCCCCCCTCTCTCTCACATGGTCTTCCCAAAAGTCTCCTTCTGCTCACCTCAAACCCCTCCACACCCACTGAAGAGCTAAACTCTGCTGGCTAAACTCTGCAACTGGCTACAGGAAGACGGGGCCCAAAGTCCCTGTGCCCCAAGGCTGCAAGCTGCATCATGGGGATCAACCAACACTTCAGCAGTAGAGCTGCGTCCAAGGGAAGAGTGTAAAAGGCTGGACGTGAATGACCGACAGTGTGAATGTCGATGACATTAGCAGACCACGGTCTTTAGAGTTGGAATCCTAGCGTGGCCATTCGCTATGGAATCTTCGGCCAGGCACTTGATCTCTGTGTGACCGTCTTCATCTGGGAAAACAGAAATAGCACCTAGCTAATGGGACACGGAGTCACGCCAGCAACCTTAGCTCAGGGTGCAGGACAGAGGAACACTCGCTTAAACAGGAGCTAGCCCTACCATCAATATTATTACCACCGTTGGCAAATCTATCGGAGACCTGAATGAAAGCAAACTAATGGGCGGGGTTTGGTCCTAGGAGACCCAAGGTTAGGCTTTACCGCACTCAAAAGCAAATTCACACGAGGCAATCCTGCACAGCGTCCTAGAGGAAGAAACCTATTCCTCATCAGATGATCCTCGTTTAAAACTCACTGGGGGTTATAGAGTACTAATAACGAGAATTCAAGTTCGGAACAAAAGTCCTGGCAGTTTTAGCAAGGGCTCCTTTGTCAAAGCTCTTGCCTGTTGTCTTGATGGGATAAGGATGCAACCTAGTAGAGGCCAAAATAGGAAAGCAGCCATCTCCAGTTGGGGGGGAAGGGGAAAAAAAAAAAAAAAAAGACTCGTAAGTCTAACAGCTGGTGGTGGCAGCCTGTCAAACTGAGGAAAGTTAATGTCAAGAACAGACGCGCCGCAGTCTCTCACTGTTATTTTTGCATGATTATTCCCAGGTGTTACTGCACGCTGTGCAGTAGCCGGGCTATTTATCACGCCAGAGAGCCTAAGAGCAAGGGGGCGGGGTGGGGTGAGGGGCTGAGAGGGCGGAGGGAGGCGGGGAAGAGAGGGTTATTTACACAGATAGCGGCGCTTAGTGTGTGTAATGGGGGGTTGGGGGGGGACGGGGACGGACGACAACTCTGCAGAGGTCCTGGCAATATTTTCTGTTCACCTTATTTCAAGGGCTTCCTGAGTGCTGATGAGCCAGGAAGGCTCCAAAAGCTGGAGTGCTGGTGGTGGCTGTTTTTCATCATCATCGAGCATTTGACTATGTCAGCTAGAGAGGGTCTACAGGACCAGGAAACCCAAAGCTAAAACAGAGGGGTCTCCCGGGCACGGCTGAGGGGCACTGCAGCAGGCACTCTAGACCAACAAAGACACATCCACGTGGCTCTGCTGCAGGAGACAGCCAGTGCTGCCAGGCGGAGTGAGAAAGGAAAAACCCAGGGCTGCAGACAGGGGAGCCTCCTCCCTGCAGAGACCACCGCCACCCCCACCCGGATTGGCCTGCAGCGAGTTCTGAACCCTGACGGGGCAAAGTGCCCTGGGTTTCCTCTATCGGTTCTCACAAATCTCCACCCGGGTCCTGTCGTTAACCCCTCAATCCTGGGATTGATTCTCCAGACTGCAAACCATCAGAGGCAGGAGGAGTGGTGTTTCATTTTGCACAGAGTCAATGTTTTGATTCTCTGAGCACGCTGGGGCATGGGTACTTAAGGCTCACGTTTTCTTCATATCCTGGTATTTGGCTGTTTCATTAGATTGCCCAGTCACCTCTTAATTTTAAAGGCATTAGGCAGAAGACTGCTCTGCCATTAGTGGTAATCCCGGACTTTCGGAGGTGACCAGTCCAGCGAATCTGTGCTAGGCATCTGCCTGACGTCACTGTTCCCCTAGCAGAGTAGGGTCGGCTTAAAAAACAGGTTCTCTGGACGCTAATCCTCCCGCCAAAACTAATCACGCTTGAATTTCCATTCCCGGTGGACAAACCAGAACAGCTCCAGCTTTGGTCATTATATTCTTCGTGTGGTCTCTCCTAAATGTGATAGACACTTCTGAGAGCCAGGATCACAGCAATTTATGCTTTGGAACTTGCAATGCAAAATAAATAAATAAATAAAGAGAGGTGGGGGAGCAAACTCATGCTGATAATTTAAGGGACCCACCAATACCCCTTTACAGAGGCAGAAACAAAATCCCAAAGCAGGGTCAAGTTATGCAAGGATCTGAAATTCAAGACCAAAGCCCTGCCTGCACAGCGCTTTTGACTTGTTTGTCCCGAGTTCACGTCCTGAGCTACTGTTTAACACACACAGTGTAAAGGGATTAGAATAGTTTTCAAATAGACATCCTGGGCAGGACTCTACTGGGCACCCCATTCTTTCCTCGGTTCATCTTCACAAAATTGTGAGGGGGCGATGAGAATAACTTCGAAGGGCCCCTTGGAGAGGGTGGCCAAGCCAGAATTTGAACCAACCTAGGTCAGCCCAAAGTAACCTAACGGTAAAACAGAGCAGGAGATGGAGAGAAGCCTCCTCCAAAGGGAATTTCTGAGCCCTTTGTGTACACAGGAAGCTACCCACCTGAAGTTCTTTTCGTGCCTAGAGTTTAAAGCTCTCCTTCAAATACTGTGATCCCTCCACCACCACCCCAGCGGTCCCCTCCCCCACCCCCGGAGGCGGAGGAGATGACTCAGCAGGTAAGGGCACTCTGTACTTGAGCACCCGAGTTCAAATCCCCCAAACCCATGAAAAACTGATGGGTGAGGCTGAGTACACACCTATAAATCCAGTGGTGGGGGAAGTGGGTGGTGGACAGAACAGAAAGACAGCTGGGGCTTTCTGAGTAGTATCCTAGTTCAGGTTCCGTAAGAGACCTTGTATCAAGGGAGACATGCCAAGAGTGACAAAGCCCCTCAGAGGGTATGAACACACACACACACACACACACACACACACACACACACACACACACAGCACAGCACAGCACACATGTACAGTAGGGAGTTAGCTCCATGGCAGAGTACTTGATATAGCATGTGTGAAACCCTGGGCTCAATTCCCAGCATTGAGGGACAGAAACAGCCACCTGAAACCATAGCAGAGATGCTGCCAAAGCCTGGCCATGACCATGACTCTGCTCCCCTGGGGCCAAGAAGACTGCTTCCATTTCCAGCCAAGACAAACAGAATGCTGGACACACAGAATGCCAACTATCTAGGCTCTCCATAAGGCTGTGTCAGGGGGAAAAGTGTCACTGCCCATCAGGAATCACCTCAGAGGTGGCCCTAGGTACGAGCACATGTAGAAAATGTGCTTGAACAACAGCATGCCTTTACATTTCCTTGTCTAGCCTTGGCTGTTTTCCAAGCACCATCAAAGGTATGAGTGTGCACAGACAGTGTAATTACCCCACTCAGCCCAATGCTTCACGTTCTGTTTTGTTTTGTTTTGAAGCTGAACTGAATCTACTCTCGAAGATGCTCAGTGTATAATTTCATAGGGGTCTGGAGCTCGAGAACTCCTCCACCACAGCGTATCAGCTGTCACATATTAGCCTCACTTGTGTTCTCTGAAAGACTCCTGCCCCACTGCTGAGCCACAGACACTTCCTCTATTTTGAAAGTGCCACTGACATTTTTCACTGCTCAGAGTGGGTGTGCTTTAAATAGTAGCCATAAATGGCCGGTGTTGTCATATCTGGTTCAAAGGGGTTCTCTGATTTCCTCTCATCCTATTTCCAAAGATGCTTAAAACATAAAAACAAGCCACAGGGAAGGGCAGTTGCAATCATAGAAGGTACTAGAAAAGCCTTCTTCATTCTGGGAAGAATCCTTTAACTGTCTCCTTGGTAAAAAGTCGAGTCCCTGAGGAAAGTTCCACCTAAATTCCGTTTCTACCTATCCAGGCTCATTTCCTTCCCTTTACAAAGACAGCTCAGGGGTGAACTCAGACGCTGTTCAGCAGAGGATGCCTATGGGAGCCAACTGGCCAATTTCAACTCAGCTGAACAAGGGATGTATTTTAGTAGCTAGGACTCACTGATATGCACACTGCCTGTAATTCCAGGGTTCCTAAATTCCTGTGAAGTCAGGCTGAAAAGGGGGATAAATGGCCATGTCTCATCCCACTCTGCCAGACGTGAACACAACTTCTTGAAGGTTGGAAAGATGGGGAGAAAGGACAAGGAATTCTATTTGGTGAAAATCCTCTATTTCCTATTCTTGACTAAAATCCTCTCTCTACCAGGTTAGGTAACCTTTTCTAACCACCTAGAGTCCTGGAAAAGTGTAGGTATTTGAATTACACCATATATGCTGCTGGTGATAAATAACAAGAACTGAGTCACATCAGGCCCTCAAGCAGTGTCTTACAAAGAGTCAGAACTTGTTTTCCCAAAGCATCATGGGCCAACCACAGGGGCTAGCAGTTTTGACTTTGTCAATGTTGTTATCAATGCCTACCTATTTTGAAGGCTACACTGCAGCACAATCACATTCCTACCATGCCTCTACTGGAAGGCAGATGGGAATCTTCTCATTTGATTTTGAGAAATGAGGAAACCAATCCAAAAGAGAAGCTGCCCATCCAGGTCAGAAGAATGAAGGAGGAGGAGGAAGGAGAGGAAGAGGAGGAGGAGGACGAGGAGGACGAAGAGGAGGAGGAGGAGGAGAAGAAGAAAAAGATAACCACAAACAAAGCAAACGCCATGAATTTCCCAGTAATGCCTATTAACACCCTCTACCTAGTTCACTATCACATAAATTCTACTATGTGTTTGGTATGGGGGATCAGACCCACCCAGGGCTTCAAGCAAATTAGGTAAGTTCTCCCCCAGCCCCATAACACAACCTTAAAAAAAAAAAAAAAAAAAAAAAAAGGAAGGAAGGAAGAAAGAAAGGAAAGAAAGAAAGAGAGAAAGAAAGAGAGAGAGAGAGAAAGAAAGAGAGAGAGAGAGAGAGAGAGGAAGGAAGGAAGGAAGGAAGGAAGGAAGGAAGGAAGGAAGGAAGGAAGGAAAGCATAAAGTCCTACATGAGTAAATTGCAGTTCCCAAGTTCAGGATTATTTTCCCTTCTGAGAACAGAACAGATTTTAAAACCCAATAGGTCTCTCTCTAGAGAGAACATTTTTTTAAACATTTTTCAAGTGTCCTCTGAGAAAATTTATCCATATGATAATACATAGGGCAGGAGGAGATTCATCAGCTAGTTTTCAATGTTAATGGCACTTGTGTCAATAAAAATTTTTTTCCCTCTCATTTGCTGTTGATAATGTCTTACACTGCCCCTGAACTCACAATGTAGCCCAGGCTAGCTTCAAACTCTCAGCTTCTGAAGGACAGGAATTACAGATGTGAGCTGATATGCTCAGTTAAAAATAAAAATTAAAAAAGTTTAAAAAAAAAAATGATGCTAAGCCATTTCACTTCATATAAAAGCAAACACCTGATTGTAGTGGTACATGTCTGTCGTCCCAGGACTTGGGAGGTGGAGGGAAGTATATCAGGAGTTCAAGGTCATCCTTAGTTCCATAGAGCCTGAGCTATATGTGAACCCATCTCAGAAAAGGAGAGAAAGGGGGGAATGGAGGAGCTAACCAAATCCAGTGCTGAGGGAGAAGGCTCCTAATGAAAGATTATTATTTAGCTCCCCATGCAAGAGGTATTGAGCCACAGAGTGAGTCAAAGTATAAGGGCCTAGTTTCTGTGACAGAGCACTGTGTATTGACCCATTCCCCCCCGCCCCTTTGTAAGAGTAGCTAATGAAAGCTGCCTCACTGTTAGGGAAGTCATCCTCTTATCCAGTATCTGTCTGTCAGGTGCCTCTATGTGGCAAGCATTGTTCCAGGAGAGATGAATAGTCACTGCAGAGGAGAGACTATGGTCAGGATTCAGATGGTCAGTTAAGCCCAAGGCATTATGGGAGCGTCGAGGGGGTGGGGCAGGGAGTGTGCTGAAGTGGATTTATCAGATTGTATAGGACTTGGCCTAGAGAAGAGGTTAGGATAAATCTAAGCCATCCTGAATACAGTAGTAGTTAAGGGACTGGCAGTTTAGAAAGTCAAACATAGCTAGAGGGAATTCAAGAGTCCAGGGAAGGATAAGAATCTAGGGGTTTCTAGGAGCATGGGGGTTTCTGAAGTAGGAGTAAGGGAACATCAACTGACTCATCACATTGGATGAGAGAGGGCAAGGGTGGGCAGGGAGAGGGAGAGAGAATATAAATGTGTGTTATGATGCCATGGCAGAAGTCTGAGGAAGAGACACAAGCCAAGACTCAAGAAGGTGGGAGATGAGGACAAGCTCAAAGATGAGTATAGTATCAAGTGTCCATTTCTGTTAGGAGAGAGAGTTGGTCTCAGGGAAGGGGAACCTGGGCAGAGGGCTATCTGTGGGGAAGTACTTGCCGGGTAGGCACAGGACCAGAGGGGAAATGAGCTACACTTGAGTAATCAGCACGCAGAATCTATGAAGCCAGCAGAAGGAGGAGATGCTCTCAGTGAAAACAGGAGGAGTGGAAGGCTTGAGGAAGGAATCCAGGAAACCCCAAGAGAGCTGATGAAAAAATGGGGAAAGCTCAGAATGGTGGTGAGGTCCCAGATGTCAGATCAGAAGGTGAGGACCTGATTTGAGAGGAAGCTGGTTTCAGAGGTCTGACATTCAATGCCAACAGGAACTGGCCTGAGGCCTCCTTCTGTCTCTCACCTCCCAGAAAAGCAGGGGTGCTAGCTTTTTAAAGTATTTTCCATAATTTCACCCTAATAGCCTCAGGCCACCCTTGGTGTGTGGTCCTTTCACCAACCAGGAGCCTTCTGTCTCAATGCAGGCTAAAGAGCATGACTCAGAATCCACACCTTTTCTTCCATCCATGACTCAGTCTTTGAGAAACTCTTAAAGGCCTCAACCTTTTTTGTATCACTGGCAGCCAGGAAAGAAGATAATGTGACCTTCACCTCAAGAGGAGTCACAGAACCTGTGGGTATCAAATTGTTTCAAGCTTCCCTACTAGCTCCTTCTGCTCCACCCAAGATCCCTAAAGGCACCAAGCTCAGAGTCTAATTTGTCCCAAGGCTAATGTGGATAGAGCAACATTGACAATCTGGCTACTCTGGTTTCTGAAAACCAGAGGTTGTTTTTCAACAATGAAGAAAAGCGAAGAGCTTTAAAATCTCTGGAAATGGATTTATAATTAAATATTTACAATTACTTTGAATCTGATATATGATTCGATTTGGACAAAGGGTGCTTTTGTTTCCTCCTCTAGAACCTGTATTCAGGCCAAGACCCTAACTGAAGACTGAGCTCAGGGTGTTCTGATGTCATCTATAAAATGGCACTTAGAAAGCTTGTGACAGTTATGCCACAGTAGCACTTTCAAATTTAAAAAGAAGAAGAAGAAGAAGAAGAAGAAGAAGAAGAAGAAGAAGAAGAAGAAGAAGAAGAAGAAAGGAAAGGAAAAAAAGATCTTTATGAATCTCAAATGCAAATAAAAAGCGCAGTTAGAAGCTATTTTTACTTTCACACTTACTATACCTTGTGTTTATAGAGACCCAAAAGAAGATGAAGGAGATGTTAACAGGATCACACTCTGGACATTCGTATTTCCACAATACTTTTAGATACGTTTTATTTCAGAAGAGAATTTAGATTGTCATGAAAAGGTACTAAAACTCATTCCTGGCGGGACAGATAGCTCAGTCGTTAAGAGTGCTTACTGCTCTTACAGAGGACCCTGGCTCAGTTCCCAGCACCCAATGAGGCAGCTCACAAATGCTTATAACCCCAGTTCCAGGGGATCAGATACCCTTTTCTGTCCTCCATGGATACCACTTGCACATGGTGCACACAAACTCATGCAGAGCTGGGTGTGATGGCATATGCCTTTAATCTCAGTAACGGAGAAACAGAAGTGGCAGGTAGATTTCCATGAATTTGAAGCCAGCCTTGTTTATATTGAGTTTCTTTTTTTTGTTGTTGTTGTTTTGCTTTTTTCAAGACAGGGTTTCTCTGTGTAGCTTTGCGCCTTTCCTGGAACTCGCTTTGGAGACCAGGCTGGCCTCGAACTCACAGAGATCTGCCTGTCTCTGCCTCCCGAGTACTGGAATTAATGGTGTACACCACCAACGCCCTGCTTACACTGAGTTTCAGGCCTGCCAGAGCTACATAGTAAGACCCTGTCTCAAAACCAGCAACAAAAACTCCTGCAAGCACAAATATAAACAAAAGTCAATCTTAAAAGGAAAAAAATATGAAATTAGGACTATCCCAGGGGCTGGGAAGGAAGCTCAGTCAGTAGGCAGAGCATAAGAACCTGAGTTCATGTCTCTTGTCCTACCAAGGTAAAAAGCTGAGCGTGGCAGCATGAACCTGTAATCCCACTGCTGGGAAGCAAACACAGGAGGATACCTGAGGCAGATTAGCCAGCCAGTCTAGCCAAATTGCTAAATTCCATGTTCAATTAAAGACCTGGATCAAATTATAAGGTAGAGAACTAAGAAAGACACTTGAAATTGACTGCTCAACACACACACACACACACACACACACACACACACACACACACACACACCACGTGGGTGACTTACTAATTCAGGGACCATTCACCTGACCTCATTCATACCTAACAAATAATGTCTGTTCTAAATCTTAGTCATATCAAGCAGAAGAGACAACTTCCCAGATGAGCATGCGGCTACACCTTTCACAGGTGTTCTAAATGTCCAGGATGTTTTAACCTGTGAGTCATATAGTTTCTAGAATGTGCCCTCCCAAAGATGACAGGATTTACTCCATACACTATTAGCAAACCCCTAGCACTCTGTGGCCACCAAAGTTACTCTTCTCTATCTTAAAATACATATTTCTATCCACTTTTCCAGTTAGTCAAGAAACACCTGCAGTTTTAGCAGTAGACTCAGCTAAATCTAAATCAAGCTGACTTGAATCATTTAAATCATCAGTCAGGAAAAACCGCTATCTTTTAAAATTAAAGAACTCATGCTCATTTTTGCCACAATGGCGATAAACTTCATAAAACTCACAGGTGGATTATTATTTAAAGATGGGGAGAGGAGATCTCTTCAAATATTCTCATTATTTTATTTTTAATATCATAATTCAGCCCTTCTACATACACATACTTTTATAATGAAAACTGCACTCCATACCTCCTAATGTATTTTTTCATAATCTTACAGCTATTAGAAAACTTCCATAGCTGATTCTATATCAAAATTAAATGAAGCATTTATTTAAATAGCCAAAGAACTATCTTCTCAAAGTTAATCATGGATATTTTTCCAGCATATTAAAATCTAATAGCCTTAACCCAAACAACCTACATTTAAATTGTTTTTGTTTAAATAAAAAAGCGGAATTACTCTGGATGGAATATCTCACCATCCATCGAGGTGAGATAAGCAGCTGAGATAAGTACCTTTGTTAATCAGCACTACCACTTATCAATAAACATTCAGTCTTTGATGGTAGTGCTAATTTTAATTACAGCATTAAAATTTACTAGGAAAAATGGATGCTCATGGCCAGCCACCGTCAGCAGATAAGGAATACACTGGCATCTAGGACTGAAATACAAAAACTGGGCCGGTGATGGCTGAGCAGTTGAGAGTTTGGACTATCAGGGGATTTGAGTTCAGTTCCCACAACCACCTGTAACCCCAGCTTCAGGGGATCTAACACCCTCCTTTAGCACCCAGGATCACATAGACACACATATAAATTCTTACTAAATCTCAAGAACGTAATAAAGAGCTAAAAACCTTAGCACTCTAAGATCCACATGGTTTGGGTTTGGTTTGATCTGGAATTGTATTTTGTTGAGTTAGGGTCAGGTGATCTCGATGCAGAGGGATGGATGGGCTGGTAAAATTTATTTCCGTAGCTTTGATATTAAGTACATTCTCATGCTTTGAGATAGTTGTTTTTTTTTTTTTTAATACCTCTTTAAATAATCACAATGAACAAATCCCTATTCCCAAGGCTTTACCCTGAATAAACCTATACATTTAAAAAAAAAACCATTTATTTGGATGGGAGGCATAAGCCATCTAAATGTGGAGTCATCCAAATGTGTACATGTAGAGGTCAGAGGACAACTTGAGAGAATACTTCTCTCCTTCTAGCATGTGAGTCCTGAGGATCAAACTCAGGTCTTCAAGCTTGGTAGCAAGCGCCTTTAAATGAGCCACCTCACTGGCCCAAAAGCTATACATTTCGGTAAAGCAATCAACTTCTAATACACCTTAAAATTACATAAGTTTCTCTTTCAAGGCACTACCTCAAAAAACAAGCAAACAAAATTCCATTCCTTATCCATGCACAGTGCCTCCTGTTCATAAACCCAGAACTCAGGAAGCTGAGGCAGGTGAATCACCAATAGTTCAAGGCCAATCTGGGCTACATAGTGAGTTCCAGACAAGCCTAGGTGACGGAATGAAATCCTATCTCAAACCCACAACAACAAGAAAATCCGTTCTGAAATACCACATTTTTGATTTAACGATTTTTTTTTTAAATTTACAAATTTGTGTTCTTAAGAATTTATGGGCACAAGCCAGGCGTGGTGGCGTAGGTGGGAAGCAGAAGCAGGATCTTGTTGAGGTCAAGGTCAGCCTGGTCTACATAGGGAACTCCAAGAAAGCTAGGACTACATAGGGAGACACTGTATCATGTGTGTGTGTGTGTGTGTGTGTGTGTGTGTGTGTGTGTGTGTGTGTGTGTATAAACTAACACTTTAGCAAAAAGGCTCTCAGAGGCTTTGTAACAACTCAACAGGATATGCAAAATTTACAGAAAAGCAACAAAATGAGCTAAGAAACTCAGCTCCTTTGTTTTGCATTCTTGTATTATGGTGGAAGTAAGCTCAGAGCCACAGGAGTTTGTGACCAAATAAACACCCATGACTTAGCGGAAGTTCTCAGTCATAGCCCACTGTGAACAAGCATCCTGCAACCTGGTTTCCTATCTCCAGAGCAGACGGGAAACTCTGGGTGTGTCTATGGCCTTAAGTGTCCCCAGTGGGTGGTGAAGGACAGCAGAGAGAAGTTCTGGAGCTGTTACCTCATCTTGTAAAATCTTCTGGCTTCTTCCTCTTGGCCTTCCATAGAAGGAAGTCATACCTGACAGGCGGGCTCAGCACACACTGTGACTGAATGGTTACTGTAACCTCACAGTTCTGGTTGTCCTGCCCTGGCCACATGTCACAATGTGCGCACAGGCCCACATTCTCAGAACTCCCTCCGCTCTTTGTCTTCCACTACGTCACGGGCCTAACTCCACTCACCTTGAAGGATGGCGGCAACGGCAGTGAAAATTCCATCTGCCACCCAATCTGTACATCCTTCCTGAGAGAACCGGTCATCTTTTACTGCGTATCATCCATCCTCCAACTGCCTCGTTAGAGAAACAAAACAAATTCTCTTTCACTTGTGTGAGGGAGTCTAATATTTTGTCAAACAGAAATGAAAAATAAACGTAATCTAAGCTGTCAGAGAATCATGAAATGCCCCTGGCAGTTCAGTACGGACTCTTTGAAGAAATGAAACTTCAGTTTATCAAGTGTGATTTATAAGCAACACTGATTTAGCTGGTAGATAACACTGCTGTCTAATCATTAGTAGTCAGACAACAGCCATGTGAACACATCAATTATGGGCCACTGCCAAAAGCCCTTGAGATCTTGGAGATTAACAGCCAATCCTCTGTTTTACAAGCTCACATCAAAAAGAATATTAATAAGAGGAGGGGCGATGTGAAAGCTTGTCAGAGTAATTCAGCCACTAACACAAGGATTTTTTTTTTTTTTCCTTTGCCTTCTCTTCTCTGTTGAATTGGGCCCAGGAAGAAGCTGGCAGTCAGCTACAAAGCACAGTCCTGCCAATTTCTTGGAAAATGTTTTTCACTAACATATGGGAGCTTGTAAGGGTCTGCAAACTGCTATTTGGTGAATAAAGACAAGCAAGACTTCTTCATGTCCCCTTGCAAATGCCAGGATGACACAAATTGAATCGTTATTGAATTATTTTTAAATTAGCATGCACAGTAGAAATAGCCACTGGCTTACCTCAATCAGAAATTCTGCAAAATCTCCTATGTATTCTGTTCCTAATACTTCTTCCGTCCACTGAAACTTAATTAAGAGGCGCTACTTACACATTAATGAGTTTCTCCAAATTAACACAGTGTTTCCCATTGTTGAAGAAATCACAATGTGTGTGCTAAGACTTCAATGTCGTTTCTCCAGCCCTCTCAGGAAAACAGATATAAATTCACTGATACCTCTAGAATTAGAATTACACCCGTTTTCACCACGCACACAGGTTCAGTTACCAAAGCCTGTATCAGAGGCACAGCCTTCATTTTGGTCCTCTCAGCCTTTTAACTTGCTACCAGTGAGGACTGCTGTATTTCTGTAAATGATCAGATTAAAGCAAACAGCTGGCAACTAATTATTTAGTGGGGTTCCAGCAGGCTCCCTAATATATGAACAGAAGCCACAGCAAAATGTGTGGCCTGGGTTTCCCTACCGTTTACAGATTTGTTTGCGCTTGGATCTGTAAAAGACTCTATATTTACAAAGTGTTTTCCTATTCTCTCATTTGTTGTTCTTCATTTGAAACTCAGCATGGGGTGGTGGGGAAAACATCAGGAAAGGGAAGCGAAGCAGGGGGTGCCTGTCACTTCTCCATAGCCTGTCTGGTCCCCAGTAAGCCACTTAATTCAAGGGCTTGTTGACGAGTATGTTAAATCAAGGAGTCTGCACTAGGTTCAAACACTTTGTGGAACCCAAGCAGCCCAGCAGTCTCCGAAGCTCTGGTTTCTACTTTTGTGTAGTATTTCCTTTCTCCTAATCCCGGGAGACAAGACCCCTAGATCTCAGTTAAAAGCATAACTTGTGAACCTAGAGGCAACTGAGCAGTCAGGAGGTAATTCCGGCAAGGGTTGTGCCAGTTTTTCACTACAGCAGACATCCTGAGACATGACTGCTTCCTGTCAGGTGTGGTGAGGCTCGCCTGTAATCCCAGCACTCAGGAGGCAGAGGCAGGTGGATCTCTGTGAGTTTGAGGCCAGCCTGGTCTACATGGTGAATTCCAGGACAGCCAAGAGTACATAGAGAAAACAAAACAAAAATAAACAAATAAAGGGATTTCTTTGTAGACCCAGGGTTCTGACATTCATTGAAAACCAGAGTTTCTTTGCCTGCAAACCAGAGATAACAGCATCTTACAATCATTAAAAGTTGTCATAAAAATGGACAAGATAACACTTTAAAAGTCTTTAAACATAATTGTAGGAGCTACTGTCAAGAATCATTCATTGGCCAGGCGGTGGTGGCGCGAGCCTTTAATCCCAGCACTCAGGAGGCAGAGGCAGGCAGATCTCCAGTTCCAGGCCAGCCAGGTCTACAGAGTGAGTTCCAAGAAAGACACAAAACTACACAGAGAAACCCTGTCTCAAAAACAAAACAAAACAAAAACAGAAACAAAAAAAAAGAATCATTCCTTGGGCAACAAGATTAAAACTTACTGTATCAGGATTAAAAGGAATTGACTGGTTCTTTTTCTTTCTTATCCTTCTAAGTAAATAATGTGTCTGGGGGGATGTAAGGGAGATTCAAGATGGCAGCTCTCCCCGGGTTTTGCTAATACCATCAGAAGGTTACACCAGTTTTGCTCAAACTATCTTTTTGTTGTGCCTGTAATTTTTGTTTTGTTTTTCAAAGCAGGGTACGACTGTATAGTCCAGGCTGGCCTCTAACTTACAAGGCTACTTCTACCTCTGCCTCCCCAGAGCTGGGATTTCAGGTGCGGGCCACTTTAAACAACTAAAACCGTTAAATGTTAAGAAAGACACAACCCAGTAGAGGCTTTCTAAGAGCCACAGCCATGTCTATGCAACACAGAAGCAGCAGAATTCATGCTGCTACAACTATACAAACATGCATAAATTTGATCAACAGTATCTATACTAGAAAGTTTATTTTACACTAGGTAGAGTGGCTCATGTCTTTAATCCCATCACTCGAGAGGCTGAAGCAGGAGGAGCTCTATGAGTTCAAGGTCAGCCTGTTCTACATAGTGAGTTCTGGGATAGCCAGAGCTATATATAGTGAGACTCATCTCAAAACAAAACAAAACAAAACAAAAAACCCAAATAATAATAATAGTAACAATAAATATAAATAGTAAAAAGTAAAATAATAATATAATGAATATGCTTAAATAGCATGTTGGGGTTAATGGGTAATTTAAAGGTTAAAAAATGAAACCATTGTTCTCCTTTTCAGGCAGAATCTCACTATGTAAATCCTTGGCTGACTCGTAACTTGCTATGAAGACCAGGCTGTCCTCAAACTCTGAGATCTGCCTGCCTCTGCCTCCCGAATGCCAGGATGAAAGGCATGCACTACCATGCATGACCCACCAAAACCACTGTTCTTTTCAACAACAGTTATGCCTAATGACTACACAGGGGTACAAACAATGGTGACGTATAGAAGCTGTCAGATAGGGTAATGTTTCAAATTCTTCCGTAAATTTTAGCACAGAGGAAAAAGGCTGAATTCATGCATGGTTTCCTAAGATCTCATCACACTCCACGCACAAGGGCTATTTTTATGCAGGTATGTATATGCACGTGTGTGTGTGTGTGTGTGTGTGTGTGTGTGTGTGTGTGTGTGTGGGCGTGCACACGTGCAAAGGCCTGAAACTAACTTTGAGTGTCCTCCATCAACTACTCTCCATCTTAGTTTTGAGATAATGCCTCTCACTAGACCCAGAGCCCTCCATTTCTGCTAGCCTGGCTGGCTAGTGCCCTAGAGAATACTGTCTGCAAGGCCCCAGGCCAGAATTATAGGTGAGTGTGGCCACACCTGGCTTTCTAACTGGGTGCCTCTGACATCTCAACTCAGGTCCTCACTCCTACATACCAAACTTTTTCTCCCCTGAGCCGTCTCCCCATCCCCGCCCCCCACTTTTTTCCTTTGCAAATCAGGTTTGCTTTGGTGTGAACTTCCCTATAGGCATCTCTCTCTTTCGTTTGAATACTGAGGGTATTTTCTTTTCATTTTTGGAAGAGTAGCTGTCCATTTTAGCTCTGGGGGTTTTGTGGCTAACAAAGAAACCCTGTCTCAAAAAACCAAAAAAAAAAAAAAAAAACCAAAATAAAAAAAAGAAACCATCAGACAAATCTCCCAACACACAGGACACTATTGCAATCTGTTATTCTGACACAGTGTAAACTTTCTGAGGAAATCATCTTTATCTTTGTTCTTTTAAAAGTCAACAGACAGGCCCTACCAGACTTGGGAAGCAGATGCAATCCAACCAATTACACAAATCATGGCACCTTTAAAGACTTTTTTTAAAAAATGCCTGTAAAAGCCAGACAGACAAAAACCCAGATCGTTTCTAACAGTGTCTTTGGTTGTGATCTCATAAGAGAAAAAAACAAAAAGATTTGGGCCCAGGGGAGCCACAGGGAAGACCCTCCTCTACCCTGTGACTGCAGTAAAGGAGTACTCTGCTCAAGTACTGACAGGGATAAAAAATAATCATGAGTGTCCTCAGCCACCCCCCACCACCACCACCCCCCACCCCCACCACCCCACCCCCCCCCCACCCCCCGCTCACAAGAGAAATGTGCACCAGCAGACCACAGAACAAAATGGCAAAGGTGGGTTGGGGATTTAGCTCAGTGGTAGACTGCTTGCCTAGCAAGCGCAAGGCCCTGGGTTTGATCCTCAGCTTAAAAAAAAGAAAAAACTTTCATCTGCGGTGTTGAAAGCAGGAACAGGGCTGGGGGATCACAGCTTTTGAGGAAATGGAAAGACATTCAGAAAATATGGCCCCCGAAAGAAAAACAAAAACAAACAAAAACAAAAAACAGAAACAGATAAGAGCCCATGACAATGGCTTTTGCCCGTTATCATAAAAGGTCAAAGCGCAGCTGACCAGAAGAGGTGACCTGCACAGGTAAGACTGCCTAGGAGGACATCCGTGCAACTGAGTGTTGGGACACTCCCCTAAACATCTCTTCAGTGGCCGGTGTCTGCTCTGCTCAGCCAAAGGGGCCAGCAAAGCACAGCCTGGCTCATCTTTACTACTTAAGCAGTTCATTTGTGCAGTGGAGTTTCCGCCCCAGGATTCCAGGAAGCAGGAATAAGTGTGTCCTGGCCAGAAAGCTACCTGGGGCTAGACGTGCAATCAGTGCTTCCGGCTCCCTCTCCCATGTGGCCACGCCTTGCCAACACCTTAATGAACTGGTATTTAAAGCATACTATGGTGATTTTTGGATAAGGAGCTCTCTATTCTAAAAGTAGATTCCAATAATCCTTCTTGGGAGGGAGGGAGAAAGGGAGATGGGGAGAAGGGAGGGAGGGAGGGAGAAGGGAGGGAGAGAGAGAGAGAGAGAGAGAGAGAGAGAGAGAGAGAATGAATGAATGAATGAATGAATGAATCTTCAGATAGTGGCTTGAATCTGTATCCAAATCCACACAAAGGAACATGGCAGGGCACCTGAGACTCAGTGTATGGGGAGGGGGAGGGGCTTTAAGCATTCCTTAAGTAACTGAGATATACAACTCCGATCAAAGCATAGTGGTCAAGCCAGGCACGGTGGTGGAGCAGGTCTGTAATTCCAGCACTCAAGAGGGAGAGGCAGGCAGATTCCGTGGGAGTTTAAGGCCAGTCCCGTCTACAGAGTTCCAGGACAGCCAGGACTACATAGTGAGACCACATCTCAATAAAAACACAAAAAGACTGAAAGAGTTACAGCGCCAGGAAAGCAGAAGAAAACAATCTGATGATCTTGGAATAAGAAAGGTCTCCCGCCGGGCGGCAGCAGCGGCGGCGTCAACATCGGCGCACGCCTTTAATCCCAGCACTCAGGAGGCAGAGGCAGGCGGATCTCTGTGAGTTGGAGGCCAGCCTGGTCTCCAAAGCAAGTTCCAGGAAAGGCGGAAAGCTGCACAAAGAAACCCTGTCTCGAAAAAAAAAAAAAAAAAAGAAAAGAAAAAGAAAAAGAAAGCTCTCCCTAAGCCATGCAGTGTCCAGCAGCCACGAAAGGAAACTAATTATTAACTTGATTACACAGTTTAGGATTTTGGCACAGGGGTAGTAGTTGGGAGTAGGTGGGGGACTTGCATAATTACAAACCAGAGCTAAGAAATGAGGAAAAAAATATTTGCAGGGGTGAAGAGATGGCTCAGCATCGAGAGCTCTGTCTGCTCTTCCAGAGGACCCGGGTTCAATTCGCAGCTCCTACCTGTCTGTAACTCCAGTTCCAGGGCTTCTGACACCCTCACACAGACATACATGCAGGCAAAACACCAATGAACATAAAATAAAAATAAATTATTTTTTAAAAAAAATTTGCAAACCATCTACCATGGAGGCTTGTTAGACCTCAAGGGAGAGTGAAAGGATTGGTATGAGCAAGAAATTTGCAAAATGTAAAAAATTAGTGTGTTTAATTAACATACATCTGAAGTACTTTCAAGTCAAGAAGTGGCTGGCTCACTATCAAACCAGGCAAAGATTACAAGTTCTCAATGCTTAAGAAAATACTGAGATACAACGGCTTGTACTAATGAAAAATACAAACTGACATGGTAAATTGCTATCAGATTAACATCCAAGCCAGAAAATCATAACCCAGGGTGGTAAACTGTAGTGAAACACACATTGTATGCTCTAGTGTTGAGTGATCCACCATGTACAATGGGGTTGGAGGAGAATTAAATGTTGAGATGTGTATATGAAAAGATGTTCACTAGGACACTTTTTTATAACTGAAAAACACTGCCAACAGCCTCCATGCAGACCAGATAAACTGGAATCCAAAGTAGAAAAGTGATTTCCACAACAGAGCTAAGTGAAAAGGGCCATGAACAGATCAGTTTCTTTAATGTGCTGTCATTTGTGCAGGAGATGAGAAGTACAGACCCATTGACAGATAGGAACCACTTCAAGGAAGACGTGGAGCTTAAAGGGGAGACTGGCTCTAGGGAGGTGGCTGGGGAGGATGAGGTACTGGGAAAAGAATGCCCAGTCTCCATTATGAGACAGATAATCACAACTTCAACTTTTCCAGACTCCTATACTGATTTTTAAAAAATTTTAAAGTTGTTTAAGAATTATTTTCAGTCTGAGGAAGGAGAATCTCCAGTTTGAGGCAAGCCTGGACCACACAGAGGATTCTGCATCACGAGCAACAAAACAAAGCAGCGGTGTACTGAACACAACAACTTCACTCAGGCTCCAAGCGGGAGACAGGCTCTTTGGCTTTAAGTCTGTTTGTGACAAGGCCCCACTGTACTGCTCAGGCTGGCCTCGAACTTGTGTGATCCTCCTGCCTCAACCTGTGCGACAACACCCAATCTGTAGATATGTTACACTCCCAAGGAATGAGAAAGTAGAGGTGGGTAAAACAAGAGACCCAACAGGTCGGTCTTTATAGCATCACCCCATCATTTTTTTTTTAATTCTGTTGTTTGCAAATGTAATAATAGTCAATTTTATTTATAATGTGGCAGCACATGTAGTATGTATGTGTGAGTGTGTGGGTGTGTGTAAGTGTATGTACTTATTGTGTGCTTGGGTGGTTATGTATGCGCATATATGTGTGTATAAAGAATGTATATGCATGTGTTGTTAGCTGTGAGAGTGTATGTGTGTATAAAGTATATGTGTGCATGTGTGAACACCTAAAACCTAGGAAACATTCCCTCAGGAAAGAATCTTTTTTCCATCAATATCTTCTAAGGAAAGTTCTAGATGGCCCATTTCCCATATCCCTCAGGACTGGCAGTGTTCCGTGCGGAATCAGTGGGCATAATTCACACAAGGTAATACTCCCATCTCCCTTCACCACTCAGAAATGAAAAATCAAAAGACCTCGGTAGGAATGGAGTCAGAAGTTTCTCGAAGACAGCTGAGATCACAGCCTGCCCCCACCACTGCATTCCTATACTCTTCTTTCCGTCATCCAGCTCAAGCCATGCTGGAGACTATATCTCCTCAGGCACACCAGCACGGCCCACCTCAGGGACTGCACTCTGGGATCTTCCCTCCATCCACGGCTCTCGACTGCACTCAGCGTCCTACTCAAGCACAGACATAGAAACTCTCCCTTGGACAAGTTCACTCTTCCATCCTCCCCTGATGGGTTTCTCCCTTACAACACCCACCACCGTGAAACAAAAAGGTTTCTCCATAAGAAACTAGAATATTTGCTTCAGAGGGCAGAGTCTTGCTCACTATGGTGGCTCAGAGACCCAGACACAGGCATTCAAAAACGACTTGTTCAATGAAGAAATGGATTAAAGGCATGACTAGAAATAAATTGAGATATGTGTAGGCATGTATATCCTGAATACAAAATAGTCAAAGATCCCTAAACCACAGGAGGAATGGGGGAAAAAAAATGGATACACAACTGTTGTCTACAACATCTCTATTAGTGAAATTTCTAAGTCCCTTAACACTGTAACAACTGGCACAGATGGTAAAATAAAATCTTCCTGGCCAGGGGCACCATTTCCCATCATGCTTAGCATGTGCAAGGCCCGTGCAGTCACCAGCAAAAAGTTGCTAGTTGTTGCTGCTGTTTTAATCAAAAGGGGTTTTGTTTTTTAGCCACAAATTCTACCAACTCTCTGTGTGTGACACTCTACTCCATTTCTCCATGCTACAGCCGAGGACTTGTTCAAATCCAAACGTCCAAGGCAGCCCCAGGTACCCAGTCTCTCTACCCTGATCCTCAATGCCTATTAAAGAGCATGTATTATTGCCTTCACCCTAGTATAATTATACTCCTCCTCCTTCCACAGCAGCATACAAACAGGCTAGTAAAAGTTCCTTACATTTTGAAAACGATAGATGTTAATTTTCCTGTCCCTTTTTAAGACAGGGTCGCATGTATCCTAGTCTGTCCTTGAACCTGCTTTACAGCTAAGGAGGACACTACGGATCAATCTTAGGGCTTGGTGCAAGCTAGGCAAGTATTCCACCTACATCCACAGCTAGAACCTCCCTCCCTGCCTTGGTAAATAACAAATATTTAGACCAATATTTCTGTCCTTATGTCAAGCCATTTAAAAAGTATTGACATATTCTGATTTTTCCCACCATCTAGAAAATAACCTAAGTCTTTCAGTGACATTTGAGTTCTCCTGTTCCTGTGTTTCAGTAAGGACTACAATTATTGAGCTTAGCAGCCATTGATTCTCAGTCTTCTTATCTTAACCTGAAATCTTGGCAGCATTTGGCACAGATGATCAGAGCCACCTGGATGGAATTTCTAAACTTGCTTTCCAGAAACACCAGATTGCCTGGGGTTTCCTGTTCCATCGCCCATGTGCCCCTGGCTCCTCTTAATACTCCATGGCTCAGCTCTGGTCTCTGTCTTTCCTAAGGACACTCACTTTCTGGGTGACTGCTCACAGCTTACCAACTTCCACCTCAACTTGTTCGAGTTCATCCGAGTCTGTGCCGACCCTAACCATCTAACTGAATGAAGGAAGGACACAAGCGTCAATGTGCCTAGTCTGTGTCAAAAGTGTATCATAGCTGGGTGTGATGGTGCATGCCTGTAAGGGCAATACTCAGAGGATGAGGGCAGGCTGATCAGAGGTTCAAGGTCACCCTCAGCTGTTTATTGAAGGAAGCCAGTCAGGAACACATGAGACCCTGTTTCACAAACCGAAACAAATAAAAAAAAGTGACTCGCTGGGCGGAGGTGATACATGCCTTTAATTCCAGCACTTGGGAGGCAGAGCCAGGCGGATCTCTGTGAGTTCGAGGCCAGCCTGGGCTACAGAGTGAGTTCCAAGAAAGGAGAAAAGCTACACAAAGAAACCCTGTTTCAAAAAACCAAAAAAAAAAAAAAAAAAAAAAATAGTGACTCATGACTCTTGATTTCCCTGACCCCACCCCCACCCCATTCACTTATTATCCTTAACTCTCACTATTTCATTCACAACTCCAGATTGCTTTAGTCCTAGTCTATTTTTACCTTTGGACAACATGACTACTTTCAACCAAACTCTATAGTTAATGAAGACACCTACCGTGTCTCATGGGAGCTTCTGAAAAAGTCCTGTAACCAATTTCACCGTGCCTCTGGCTGTCAGTTCCCCATACCGAAGAGCGGTCCAGAGGAAACTTTTTAGAACTCAAACTATATCAAGTTATTCCCTTGCTTAAAATTTGGAATCACATTTTCACTCCAACTAGCATGTGAACTCCTTAACCAGGGCCTACAAGGTCCTGCATGACCGGGCTAGGCCTGGGTCCCAATCCAATCTGGACACGGTCTGCGCAAAACACATGGCTCGTGTGTTATCTGAGGGGATTTAACAGCATGTGCAGTCAGCCAAGAAAAAGGCTAGGAAGCACATCCAAAAAAATAGTGCTTGCATCCAATCCAATCAATCCAGATTCCAAGCTCAGGCCCCCTCGAGCTCAGCATCACTTGCAGGATCTGCTGGCGCAGCTCTTTCAGCTCCAACTGGTCTTCCTCTTCCATCCCATGAGTACACTTGACAGAGCTCTTCACCCTCTAATGCAGCCTCAAACCATAGCCACCTCAGCCTCTGAGAGTCAGCCTCTTCCATCAGAGCAATGTCCTGTCATTGAAAGACTTAAAGAAACATCACCAAAAGCAGCTCACAAGCAGGGCAAATCTACAGTTTTTCCAGTGACCCTCTTTTTCCACTGTACAGCTGTTGGTTGTTGTTGTTGTTGTTTTTACTCTTTTGGCTCTTTGGTGGGCCCCCCACCCGGCTCCCAAATAATCACAGAGGCTTATTCTTTCTTGTGAATACCCGGCCTTAGCTTGGCTTGTTTCTTGCCAGCTTTTCTTAACTTCAATTAACCCATCTATCTTTTGCCTCCAGGCTTTTATCTTTCTCTATTCTATATACCCCCTCTTACAGCTTGCTGGCCCCCAATGTCCTCCTCCTTCTCCTCTCACTCCTTGATCTCCTCTTCCCAGATTTCTCCTTCTATTTATTCCTCTTTGCCTGGCAGCCCCACCTATCCCTCTCCTGCCTAGCTACTGGCCGTTCAGCTCTTTATTAGACCAATCAAATGTTTTAGACAGGCAAAGTAACAGTTTCACAGAGTTAAACAAAGGTAATACAAAAGAATGCAATAAATCTTTGCATCAGTATAGATGTAACCATCTTGTTAAATAAGAAACACGGAGCCAATTGCAGAGTTAAAAGCCAAGAGGTCAGAGCAATAGTTAAGAGCTGAAAACCTTACCCTTCACTGCTGCTGCTGTCTTTTCTCTCCACAAGATGTGGTGGTATTGTGTTCCCCCAAATATTGTGCACCCTAATAAACTTACCTGGGGTCAGAGACAGAACAGCCACTAGATATAGAGGCCAGAAAGTGATGGCACTTGGGAGGCAGAGCTAGGTGGATCTCTGTGTGTTCAAGGATACAGCCAAGCATGGTGACTCAAGCCTTTAATCCCAGGGAGTGATGGCAGAAAGCAAAAAGGTATATAAGGCATGAGGACCAGGAACTAAGTTAGTTAAGCATTTTGGCTGGTTAAGCTTTTAGGCTTTGGAGCAGCACAGTCCAGCTGAGATCCATTTGGATGAGGACTCAGAAGCATTCAGTCTGAGGAAAAAGGATCAGCTGAGGAACTGGTGAGGTAAGGAAGCTGTGGCTTGTTCTGCTTCTCTGATCTTCCAGCATTCACCCCAATAACTGGCCCCGGGTTTGTTTTCATTAATAAGAACTGTTAAGACTCCTGCTACACATCATTAACAAATACGCTACAGCATAAACAAATGAAACACATCTTCAACTAATATTCTACAACACCGTGTTTTAATATCCGGGTTGGGGATTTAGCTCAGTGGTAGAGTGTTTGCCTAGCAAGTGCAAGGCCCTGGGTTCAATCCCCAGCTTAAAAAAAAAAAAAGATAGTCCAGAATTTCTCCTTTTTTTCTTTCTAATATTCATTTATTTTTATGTGCATTGGTGTTTTGCCTGTGTGTATGTATGTCTGTGTAAGGGTGTCAGATTCACTGGAACTGGAGTTACAGACAGTTATGAGTTGCCATGTGGGTGCTGGGAATTGAACCTGGGTCCTCTAGAAGAACAAGCAGCCAGTGTTCTCAACCACTGAGCCATCTCTCCAGCCCCAGTGCAGAATTTCTAATGGGAAAAAAAAAATGCAACTGTGTGCTCTGTAGATTCTAACTCCCATTGCCCAAATCAAGGCTTGGGATGAAATAAAATATACTACTACTTGCATAAATCCTGTCTTCTTATAACCCACTGTGTCCTTGGGCCTCCTGTAGCCTGAACTGCATAAGGCAATCCTCACCTCATCAGTCATGTACAGTATTCTTATTTCCATTCTTGGAATTAATTTATCAGGTTCATGAGAAATCTACAACAAATTGTAGAAACCACAACATAACTGGACATACATATATGAAATTCATAACAAATACAAAATACAGAAATAAACAGCATGAGTGTTATTCTCAAGTTGTCTCACAGTACACTTGAGTGATGCCACCCATCCCCAGGATCTCACGTGCTTACTGGCTCTCTACACTAAGTTATAAAAGGTTTTAAAATTCAGGAGGGGGAAATGTCACATTCTGCATCAGTCTTAGCACTTTCATTTGTAATGCCATATTAAAAGAAATCTCTACAGAAAGGATAAGGGATACAGCTCAGTGATAGAGTGTTTCCTAGTATGAATGAGGCCCTCCGTTGGGAAGAAGGAGGGGAGGGAGGGAGAAAAAAAAAGAAAGAGAAGGGGGGCAGGAGAAAGAATAGAGCAAGCTGATTCTAAAAGCAGCCTGACGCACAGGAAGAAAAGATGGCTCCTCAAAGAGTGTCACAGAAGCCAGTAACCACACCCTCCTGACTATCTTCCTACCAGACAATCCCTACATTTGAGCCTCATTATCGCTGGTCTTTATCAGTCTATTCACGGAGCACTAGAGAGTGCTATCTCAAAATCACCATTAGGGGCCAACCAATGGATTGCTAACCCAGGGCAAAGCTCTTGACAAACAGAAGGAGAAAAACCAGACTATAAACAGATGGGAGTCTATCAGAAGATGGAGAAAGATAGTTTTGCAGGAAGTTAGCCAAGGGGAACAAGGCAAAGATCACTTCCGTGTTGGGGCAGAGAACCTTCAGCTAACCTTGCTCTTCAATGCCTTTTGTGTAACAGCCCCATAGACTTCAACTTACTCCCACACAGGAAGAATTCTCTCCATACTCTTTTATACATGTCCTTTCATAACCTGAAACTCACCACACCAACATGACTGTCCATTTTCTTCTTTTTCAAAATCTTCATTCCTTGCAAAACAACCTCTGTCTTAAACCTTAGGCTGATTTAAAGATCCCATCATCAACTATGAAAGCAACTGGTATATGGTTAAGTATGACACATTAATTTAGCTCTCTTAGCTCAATCACTACTCTACACTCTGATGTCTGGTGCATTTCCTTTCCCATGCAAGAAATGTACCTATGTTGCTTCCTCATAGATCATTTTCCATAGCTCATGTCCACTTTACTCAAACAAAACAAACATCATCAATAGCTGCACATCCTCCCCTTCTGTCTATTCCCTGAAGCCATTAGTACATCATTTCTTTCTCTCCCTATAAATCTAGGTAATACCCCCCCACACACACACACAAAAAAAAAATCAGCATAGAATCTATTAGCCTACCAACTTCAAAGAAAACTTACTAGGGGAAAAGAAAGGTAATTTATGAGTTCAAGAATTAGGTCATCAGTATCCTGACTACAAAGCATGAAAGAGCCAGGTCTACGCTTTCAGCACCCATCTGCATAAGAAGAGATGGGAAGGAGGAAGTCTTAAAAGTAGTTTTGAAAGCGTCCACACAGATTATTTTCACTCATTCTGGCATGGCTATCATAGGCAAGGATTGAGAAGAAGAAATAGAGGCTGAAACCAAACTTGCTGCTGTGTCTCTGGGCTCCACAGCATCAGTGTGAGAGGAACACGCTGGCCCAGGATTCCAAGCCAAGTCTAAGGCAGGAGCAGCACAAGCGACTTTAATGGCTAATGAGTTAGTAACCAATGACCTTAACCAAGAATCGCCAGTGATGAGGAAGTAGGAGCTGGCCACCCTTGTGAGGAAGGAGGTTCTGAGCTTGGGAATGACTAAACTCACAAGTGTCAGGAGCAGAATACAATACTCTTCTTCCACGTCCTTCCTGAGCTATAAGCAGTTCTTCAAGTGTTCCCTGCCTGTATATACATGTATGTGTGTGTTTAGGTCTATATGAATGTGTGTTTATAAATATAAACTATACATATATGCTATATTTAGTGATTTATGGTTACTTTTAATTCTTTTTTGTTGTTGTTGTTTACTCGTTTCCCACACTCCCCCAAAGGGTACTTTGAAATCTTTCCAGTTTTCACAATTAAACCTAACCATCTGGACAAAAATCTTCACATTCACTAAATGAGTCACAGATTTTGTGGGTAAGCTGAGAAACTAAATGCTATGCTCAGCGCTAGGATTTAAACCACATCTACCACAGCAAAACACTCTCTCTCCAATAATCTCTCCAATTATGCACGCACATTCAGACTCAAATGACATGGAGGCGACTACACCCCACTGCACAGAATTATTTATCCAGTTAGTTTCATTCTTTACGCCCTAAAACAAGCAACAACAAACTCCAAATGAGGGGGACTCCAGAAACCTTGTAGAATTCATGGAGATGAAAGAGAGATCGTTGCCTAGGTCTTTACCACCATTTAATTCTTGCCTTTTACTGGTGTATGGTGGCAAGCTGCTCACCACACTAACAAGCAACTTGAGGGGCTGGAAAAACAGCTCAGCAGTTAAAAACCTATACCTAGGGCTGGGCATTTAGCTCAGTGGTAGAGCGCTTGACTAGCAAGCGCAAGGCCCTGGGTTCGATCCTCAGCTCCACATACAAAAAAAAAAAACCAAAAAACCTATGCCTAGAGGACTTGAGTTCAACTCCGGCACCCATGCCAGGCTGCTCACAAGTGCTGTAACTCCAGCTTCAGGGAAGAAGATCCAACACCTCTGGCTTCCACAGGCAGATACACACACACACACACACACACACACACACACACACACACACACACACGAGCGCGCGCCTACAAGCATGCGCATACCTGTACACACATACACATAATTTTAATAAATAGAATAAATCATTAAAAGAAATCTACGTGAAAGAATCTGTATGTTGAGTGTTGTATTCTAGTAAAGATGTGGACTAAATAAACAGTTCAAGTATAAAAGTCTTCTGGTTTCTACGGTGTTTACAACAATTGTCAGAAACTCAAGGTGTTTAAGATTTACTATCCAGACAGCTGAGCTCTAACAAGGCAAGTCATTTCGTGTTGTCATCCAATCACTGGCACATAACAGCAGCTACTAAGAGTCCCCGTCACTCTAAAACCGGGCAGGATTAGCCCCTGGAAGTAACCGCAGCTACACTAGCTCCTGGCCATGGAAAAGATTGGTTGGTACCAGGAAATAATGTACGCGATCTTGCAGCAGGCTGGTGGATTCACGTGGTAGTCTTTCAAAGTGCACCTTAAGCCTTTAATATAAGCTAAGATAGAAAGAATTAGACTTGGTGTAAGCAGATTTATAGAAATCATTTTCAGAGCATCTTAGCTTAGCTCCCTCCCCCACACACATTGTATGCTGGTAACAAAAAGGATCCATCCAAACAGCTTATAAAACGGGCCAAACCGGACCAGCAGGACCCGAGAGGAACTCCTATGTTAAGTTATAGGGGCAGAAAACTCAGCACCTGCCCTCCCCCATTCTTTTGGTTGTTTGGTTTGGTTTGGTTTTTCTACCCCGAACTCTCAGAGATCCTCCTGCCTCTGCCTCCCGAGTGCTGGGATTAAAGGCGTGCGCCACCGCCGCCCCGCCCTCCTCCATTCTTCGTCCTCTTTGTGAATGGAAACGGAACACCTGAGTAGAAGGCATGTTGAGGTGATGACTTCTTAAAAGGCTGGCGAGTATTTCCATCATGGAGGCAGTGAGAACCGGCAAAAAAAAAAAAAAAAAAAAAAAAAAGGCTTTCTTTCCAGGAAAGGCTAAGGCTGTAGGGATATTCATGCTCACACCACTCCCATGTTTTCACACAGGTTAATGTGGAACGTTTCCCGAACTTGCCCGTCATCCTTTCACAGGGGCCATACAATGTCCCTGTATCTTTTCAGCTTAGGTATATGCTCTGCTGAAGAGAGAATCATGTTTTTCCAATTTTACATTTGCATTTTGGTTTGCTAAGCAAACATTAACATTTAAACAAAGAATGATCACCAAAGAATCAAATTTAGGTGAACATTTGAAGAAGTTCATATTTTCAGTAATTTTTTTTTTTTTTTTTGGACAGGTTCTCCTATGTAGCCCTGGCTGGCCGAGAACTCACAAAGATCCACCTGCCTCGGACACTCGAGTGCTGGGATTAAAACTTTGAGGCATCGGGTCCAGTTATTCTTTACATTTAAAAGCACATTTTCATTTGCTCTGCTTGCTGACAATGGTAGTTGTGGCCACGGTGAAGATTTGAAAGTCTACAGTGTCAAATAATTAAGCTGAATTCTCACAGAAGAAAAATCAGGTCTCTTTGCTCATTAGTACAGAACGTATTACCAGAAAAGCATCAAATATAAAGAATAGCACATTTAAAACGGCAGAAGTAGTTTGAGAATGAGGCCATTTAGACCTGATCTTTTATATCTTTTTTGTTCCTCAATTCCTGCATCGCCAGGAATTCTCTTCTAGGGACTAGTGACTAGTCCCAAATAAAGCTACCAGCCTGCCATTTGGAGGGGAAATCATGTCATTTCAAAGGGATTAGAATGATAGGACCAAACCTTGAGAGAGAAGACAACCCAGGTCACTTTGAGCAGACTGGGATCTTGTAAGCTCAGTTTATTAAGAATGTATCAAGTGGGGAATAGAGGGGTGGCTCAGTGGTGGAGAGCACCCAACTGGCCGGGCATGGTGACACATGCCTTTAATCCCAGTACTCAGAAGGCAGAGGCAGAGGCAGGCGGATCTCTGTGAGTTCAAGGCCAGCCTGGTCTACAGAGTGAGTTCCAGGACAGACAGAGATACACAGAGAAAGCATATCTCAAAAGAGCAGTTTGAAATAAGGGGTTTCACTCCTAAGACTGATGTAAAAATATAAGTAGTGAATGAGGAGGTGTTTAGACTTGACACTTCCAGAAAATAGTAGTTTACTGGAGACACCCCTAAATCTTTTTATCCAAAAGATTAGAATGGGAACAAAGGCTATTGTTTCGGGTATTCTATTGTACTAAGAAAAGTTCATCTGACATTGTCTAGAGAGAATCGCCCTGGCTTCAGACTTCCAAACAACAGCTCTTTGGCCCCGTGATTGCTATACGACCTGACTGCCTTCCTGGGGGAGTCCCTTTCTGTTCAGAACCATGCTACTACCCAATGAAATAGGGGGTATTTCTAAGAAATGTCCCAACAGTTCTGGAGAATGTGTTGGGTAGGATCTTGGGGCACCAAGGACCCTCCATTACCCATGCTCATGTCCAAACCTGTCTTCTGCTCCCCAGGTAGTACCCCTCCCTGCTTGACCCTCCCCACCACCATCCCAAGGAAACAGAAGAGAAACACAGCAAGAGTGCTCAGCAAGAGTGCTCAAGCCCTTCTCTCGACTACAAGAAGCTTAGGGTTTTAAAGTCGTGACTAGGCAAGGAACTGATAACCACCTGCCTTCCCACCTTCTGCCTCATTTCTCAATAGTTTAAGACATGTTCTTGGCCAAGCAGTCTTCCTGGTAAATACTTAAATAATCCATTTTTTTGCCTCCCTACACCCACGAAGCACAACCATGGGCATTTAGTCTCTGTCATTTACAGGCTCATTTTGTCACCCACCAGTCCATTGGATTTAGTGAGGAGTCAGTCTTAGTGTGTAAACAAAGGGTTTGCTCTACAATTAAACCATTCATTTGTCCTTTTTGTTGTTGTTGTTTAACAGCTTGGCTACAGACCAACCCAGAGACTCCTAGGTTCGTCCATTATTTTGCTCTCCCGACGGTTAAAAGCTCATTCGCAGTTTAGAACACTCTGCAACATCCACAAAGGCATGAAATGTTTCCAAGACGCACAGTGACTTCTAAATACACAATGAGTAGTTGTGTGCAGCAGCACCTCACCCACCTGCCACCCACCCCCAACACAAATGCCAGGCCCCAATTAAGCACCCTGGGGGCTTTCAAAGAAGTTCTGCTAAGTTGCAAGTACAGCAAGATCCACTTGAAATCCAACTGTCCAATGTGCTTTTCCTCCCAAGATAGGGGAAAAGATTGGGGCAGACTGACATTATTAAGGAGTAATTAGTGAATCCCAGGAGTGGAAGGGCCAGTCACGCTTATTATGAAGTTTCGGTACAGAAGTGCAATGCTTCTTAAACTAGAGGGTCTCCACAATCTAAGAGGCCCATGTCTAAAAATTGTAGGGATTTCAATCTGCCCGTTTTTTTTCTTTTAAGACATTAAGAGAGAAGAAAGGAAGTCACACAAAAAACTTGCTTATTGCTTTTAGAAAGTTTGTATATAGTTTAAATTAAGGACTTTTGTAGAAATCATTTGAGCCATTTATATTTAATAGATAATAAACATGAAGAATTTTGGTAAAAAGTCATCTAAGTTATTGATATTCAATATATAATAAATAAATTAAAATAAGACCTGTTTAAATGCAGTAAAATAAACACTCCTTCTTGATTACAGAGATTGAAAATAGCTCATAAAAAGGATAATGAAAAAAAAAGTCAATCAACTTGGGGCTTTTATTATTATATGACAATGACCTTGAAAAGACAATGGATGCATTCATTCACATGTGGAAGTGTTACTTAGAAACTGAGTGACGTGATCAACATAACCACTTTAGCATCAATAAAACCCTTCACACCTCTTTAAAGCCCATTACCGTTGTTGGTATCAATCTGCCAAGATGCTTGAGGAAGGAACTCTCCTATAAAATGTGCCAATAAATTCTGCTGTTTACATCCTTTAATGTCAAGAGTACCACCTCTCCACCAATGCTAAGCCACAGGTCCACTGTCATGTGTACTAAAATTCTCCAGGACAGTATTAGAGAAAGTGGTTTCTCAGGGATGTAATGAAAAGAGCATTCTTAGCTTTTCTTTCTTGGTCAAGATTTAAACACCTCCAATGTTCACACAAATCAGGTGGATCAACAACTTGGTGAAGATTCATTGAAAAGGAGAAAAGAGAGTAATGAACATTGTTGTATAAAAATTTCTCCCCGGCTGGGCAGTGGCGGCACATGCCTTTAATCCCAGCACTCAGGAGGCAGAGGCAGGCAGATTTCTGTGAGTTCGAGGCCAGCCTGGTCTCCAAATCGAGTTCCAGGAAAGGCTCAAAGCTACATAGAGAAACCTTGTCTCGAAAAACAAAAACAAAACAAACAAACAAACAAAAAATTCTTCTAAGGTAGAAGCAACCTGAAACCCAGAACCCAGTCCCTTCTCATAGTCTGTGCACTTCTGTATGGGGGGTGGGGTGGGGTAGGTCATGGGACTCCATAGGTAGCAACACAATGGCATCAACAACCCCAAGAGGTTGTGCTCCAAGGGGCTTGGACACAATTTAGGGTACTTGTTAGTGCTTACAATGACATCATTAATGCAATCTTATTTATCAAACCAAGCAATGACCCAATTACTCTATCTGGGGTTACAACTTTTGGCCATAAAAATGAAAGAACTTTAAAATGTAGCATGTAACTGTGTCTTGGCCAAATATAGCTGTGCTATATTTAGAAGTAAATTTGTATTTGTGTTCTATTAAAACACTCCTCAGGGGCCCCTCCTTAGCCAAATATCCTGTTTTGTTTATTTTAGAAATTCTTACAAAGTGTTTTTTGCAAAACTTAGACACATGCAATACGTTCTGGAGAATCTTTTTTTTTTTTTTTTTTTAAGCTGAGGATTGAACCCAGGGCCTTGCACTTGCTAGGCAAGCTCTCTATCACTGAGCTAAATCCCCAACCCCATGTTCTGGGAAATCTTGAAGGATGGCTGCTGAGGTGGGGGTAGGGTGGGGAGCGGGGACCCTAACCAAAGGACTAGCAACCCCTGGAAGTTCCTGATAATCGTGAATTTTCCCTTTTTGAGTAAATCCAAGGACTCAACAAATGATAGATAGATGATAGATAGATAGATAGATAGATAGATAGATAGGGAGATAGATAGGGAGATAGATAGGGAGATAGAGAGAGATAGAGAGATAGATATATATATATAGAGAGAGAGAGATAGATAAACAGACAAATAAATAGATGAATAAATAAATAAATAATTGTTGAAGGGCATTAATTTGTTTCTAGATGTGTGCATGTAAGTAAAACAGCAGTCATAATGTGGAAATTTCAGTCACATTTTACAACTAATTGGAAGCAGATTAGAATTCCGCCTCAGGGGAACGTTGTCAGACTAGAAGCTGGAGCAAATGAAGAAAGAGGTGAAGGCGTCCTGAAGAGCTGACAGATTTACTGCGCTCAGGGCCATAAACGGGTCCCCGCTGCAAGGAGGGTGCGTCCCCGTCCCCGCAGTCCAGGAGCGGGCAGCGAGGCCCCTAGGGATCCAGGCCGCTCGGTATCTGGTCCCCTCACACACAAAAAAGGGACCTGCACGGTGACACATGGGTGGATGCCCAAGTCCAAGGGGGAGGGCCTTTCTTTGCCAGGTGGGGGAGGGGAGGGGGCAGGGGAAGCAGCTTGTGAGGGCTCATAGAGCCATGAAGTAATGGAAACAGCTGCTGGCTTTCGACTTCAATGTCTGGCATCTGCCGCGCCATCTCGGGAAAGGCTGGGGAAGGGTTTGGGCAAGGAATGTAAATGGAGACAATTGCCCAAATGGAGCTGGATGCAGGGGGTAGAGGGAGACCAATTGCTCCCTTCTGAAATCACATTGCTCCCTGTGGGCAGCAGCAAGCACACATGAGGGACTTAAGTCAGACTGCACCTTGCAGCAGTTGACAGATCTGAGAATGCTCAGCGCTTCTCCATCGGTTACCAGGATGTCAGACAATGCAGGCTGCCTCGTTGACCCAGTGTCCACCATTCATCAATGCTCTGCCCAACTTCCACTCAGCTTCACATCGAGTTAAAACTCCCTATTTCACTGACTTGCGGTTTTTGTTGTTGTTGTTGTTTTTTTTTTTAAAATCACCACTTACTTTTGATCTAGGTCAAAGGTCAGGTTCTATTTGTTCTTGTCTATTTTCTCCTTCACTTCCTAGATGCAGTCCCTAATTTCATTCCCATCACAAAAGAGTTGGAACCTGGGGAACACAGCCCCAAGTGCCACTCTGCTAACCATGAACCCATAATAAAACCCAGATTTGATAGTGTTATCCATGTACTGTGGTGAGCCACATGTAAACAAACAGTTCTCCGTGAAGAACGAAATCCCAAGGTTTCCGTCTTTCCAAGTCAAACATTATTGTTTTGAATATGAGCTATCCATAAAGTCAGTGAAGGAAATGACAGGAAATTCAAAAGTAAGCTGGTCTGGCTGAGCACAGTTTGGAAAAGGAAAGGAGCGGGGAGGGGGTAAGAGGTGGGGAGGAGTAATGTTCTCCAAGTCCCCCTCTTCACTTTAAGTGAAGAATGAGCTAAACTGTAAAATCCATACAGGAACATAAACAGTGACTTTATGCTAGCGGAATCCAAAAGTGTGCTGAGGCTAGTACCTCACCCAAGCGCAGCCCTCCAACAACATAGGTCGCTGAACTAACTAGGAACAACTTGGACCTGACCTTTGAACCCTCAGTGACTAACATGAAGGACACAGAGGTGTAAGGAACTCAGCCAGTCAGAGAGCCAGACAAGCTTTCTTACCAAACCAGGAGTTTTCTTTAAACAAAAAGGCGAACAGCAACTTTCAGGAGTTTACCAAGTGTGACCAACTGCACCTTTGTCATCTGTTGCTAATTGAAGCCTATAAAAGAGCCCATTTCTTAAAACACATTACAAACACTTTATATATATATAATATATGTGTGTGTGTGTGTACACATATGTATAATTATACATATATATGTATAAATGTATACACACACACACACACACACACACACACACACACACACACACACTTACTGCCACATGAGAAAAGCCGGAATCAAGCTCACTGTTAGAAGATCAACACAACCAAAGACCAAGCTATTATTTCAAACTGTCAGGGGGAAGCAGTAAAATTGCTACCAGGTCTCCTTAAGTTACCCTTCAATAAAAAAGAAGCCATCAGGGAAATAAGAGGAAAAGAAAACACATCAAAACCTTCAAAGTCCCTTTAAGTAAAATTATACGTCTGTGGCACCATGCCATCTGCTCTCTGGTTAACATAATAAACCCATTCTCAACCCGAAATATGTGCTTTCTAAAATCGTTATGAACAGCACAAAACACAGCCAATATATTTTTATTTACCCCTAAACTGTGAAGCCTACAGTCCTATGGCATTATTAGGGTATGCCTAAATGTCCCCCCTCAGCTAGTAAGGTGCTAGCTGGCAATGAAGGGTCCCAGGAGGAAGAAAGCTAGGTGGCTGAGAGTCCCAGTGAATAATAATCAGACTGTGTTGGGGTGACAAGATGGGAACGAAGAGGGAGGGCTTTGAAAAAGTTCACAGAGATGTCTGTTCATCTTTTCAAACCCACTTGACATAACCAGAACAGCCTGATGGTTGGGTTCTCCATTACAGCTACATCACAGTCTTTACATTTTCATTTAGCTTTCCTGGGAGTCAAACCTCCTTCTGAATACAGAGCCCTGTAGTTTAAGGCCCATTGGCTGACCAAACACAAGTCCTTGCTTTGTGATCACTTCAGTTCTTGAAGCAAAACCCATCTCTTCTACTACTCCCCAAAGGTCAAAATTTAGCAAAATCTAACAGGCATTGCAACGTTCAGCTTTCAGAACAAAGCGCCTGTCCTACCATCTTGAATTCCCCTGCAGCTCTCAAAATGACATTACAAACAGCCCAACTGCTGGTCAACCAGCTAAGGGGAGTTTAACAACCTTTCATCCTGTGGCAATGGCTTTTGTTCCACTTGCCAAAACCTTTAGCAGAAAGCACTCGTAACAGGAAGCAAGCAGTCACTGGTGAAATTTCGCTGGGAAGACAGAACTGGACACAGAGGAAGGGGCCTCCTTTCTCTTGAGCAGGAGTGAAATGAAAATCAATGGTGCACTTTTTTTTTTTTAAAGTACATTGATTCATTCATTTACTCATGTATGTATTTATGGGTGCATCTGCCCTCACGTGAGGGGGTGTGCCCCTGCCACACGGCACATGAAGAGGGCCAGAGGACAAATCACAAGAGCCGGTTCTTGGGACCACAATGTGGGTCCCAAGGAATAAGCGCTAGGTTGGTGTGGCAAGTGCTTTTACCCTTTGAGTCATCTCAAAAACTTTGGGGTTTTTGGGGTTTTTTGTCTGTTTGTCTGCTTTGGTTTTGAGAATAAAGCTCATACTGTCTAAGACTACCACACCAACATCTCTATACGCAATGACATTTAGACACACAGACCTCTATGAAAGACCCCTTACAGGGCTCCGATGGGATCCTTACATTACTTACTGGGTGGCCACCTAAGCCTGTTTCCTGTCCCTGACCATATTCAATGACCCAGGCATCAGGCATGTGTTATTTGCTGGTAGCAATCCTAATAAAGAGGTGATGTTCTCACTGTGATGTTGCTGCCAAGGGTAACCCAGTGTTTCCTTTATACCGGCTTCTACGTGACAGGAGAATGCTATCCAGGTGACTTAGAAATAAACTGTTTATCATTCAAGCAAAACCCTTGATGTTCAGATTGCTGGCAAGTTGAGAGTGCTGGTAATCAAACCTATGTTGTGCTGTAGTAATTACTATGACAAACTTCCCAATGCTTAATATGAAAGAATAGAAGAGCTCCATCCCTCCACCTCTTCTACACCTCTAGAGTGTGTTCAACGTGGCAATTATCTTCGTTCAAGCTGCAGAGTTTAAATTGCATTGAAACTCAATTATACCCATGACTTTTTTAAACATAACACTTCAAAAGGCAGGTTTCATCACACTCAAATCACTGAGCAAAATCTCTTTCCCAGATTATAAAAAAGAAATTTTTATCCCCTCCCAAGAGACATCTTCAAATGCAAAACTGACTTTCCCTGAAGCTTTGGATCTACTTTTCTTTTCTTCTTTTTTTTTTTCTTCTGCCTGTGAATGCAGATGGAAGGCTGAGCATTGTTGAAAGACAAAGAGGGTGCCCACCTGATTTTAAAACAAATGGTTCAACCTGCAGGTCTCCCAAATGTCATTCATTACCAATAGCCCCGATTGCCATCACCTTCAAAGAGCAGAGCAGACACAAAAACACTTTCCTTTGCTACTCTTACAAAATACGAAGGAACGAGAAGTAGTAAATTTATGATTTAAGTGCTTGTGGCTAAAATAGCTTTCCAATTATCAAGGGCCTCTTAGACTGAGCAAGAATGCATTATGTGCTAATGACCACAACGAGGGGTCCCTTCTCCACTCCTTTGTCAGAACCCAAGCAGATAGTCCCCTGCAGCTTCACCATTAACATGTCTGTTTCCTGTCAGCCCACTCAGAGATAATGTCATTTATCTCAGGAAGGCACAAGCTCAGTCATTAGCTTCAATAAAAGACCTCAAACAAAGGCCGGATAATGTCTTACCCAGGGTTCCCACTAAACCCAGAACCAAAAATCCTGGCGTCTAAGAGCCAAGGACTCAAAAGTTACCCTTAACGGAATATGTTGTTGCTTATCGAGGATTCTAAAGTATGGCCTAAGTACAGTAAACACAAGTCCCCAGGACTATCACACAAAATTAGATTAATGAAGAGTGATGACCAGGGTTGGCCCTAGGGAGCCTTTCCCCCTGTAGCCTCCAGGAGGAAAATTGACAGAATCATTTAGATCTTTTGAAGAACTGACCTCCTCATTGTGAGGGCCGGTAGAAACGGAATAACCCATAGGAAGTGGTCAATGGCTGAACTTCTGGAAACCCTCCAAATAAAAGTGGAACTAGTTAAAAGAAATGTGGGAACATGTGTTTTCACAGTGGTGCTTGAATTACCACAATTTCAACTTCCTATGAAGTACCAGGTGAACTTTCTTTAAATTAAAAAAAAAAAAAAAAAAAAAAAAAAAAGCACAGCCATCATCAAAGTTGGGGCAAATCTCAGCCATTCATTCAATCCCCATGTTTCATGCTGGAAACGACGCCCAGATGGTGCTTTCCATGTTGTTTGAGTCTGGTTATTGAACACCTCTGTGGCTTGGGAGATTTCTGCTTAGCACTTTAAGCGTTCATTTCATTTGCTAACTATAAAATGCTGCTTAAGAAAAAAAATAAGTCTTTATAATACTCTAATTAAAACAATCTTGCACCCAAGCAATTCCACTTGAAGAACATACTCATTTTTTTTTTTTCTTGGTTTTTCGAGACAAGGTTTCTCTGTGTAGCTTTGCACCTTTCCTGGAACTCACTTGGTAGCCCAGGTTAGCCTCGAACTCACAGAGATCCACCTGGCTCTGCCTCCCTGAGTGCTGGGATTAAAGGTGTGCGCCACTACCGCCCGGCCAGAACATACTCTTAACCTTAGGACATTTGAACATCCAGCCCCTCCTCCTGCCTCCCCCCACCCCCTTTGGATTGCAGGCCATTTGACAAGGTATTACAGTAGCTGAACATTACCCTCTAAAGCTCAGTCTGGATCAATGGTGCCTATTTTTACTTTTTTTCCTCCAGCAAACCTAACAGATTTCAAATGCTAAACTCAGAATTCAATGATGGTTCTGATCATACACATACTCCACGATCCATGTGTTCTCACAGATACCACTGAACAGCCCCTCTGTCACCCTTCCAGGGTGTCTACTGGAAAAGTGGGGGAGGGGCGCCTACGCAGCGCTCACAGGAAGCCACCTTTAGCTAAATCCACATGTAACTTTCAAAACAGTGCACTGTCCAACTACAATGGCCTGGGTTGTTTCATTAAAGCCAGTGACCTTCCTGCCCTTTCATTCCGCCCTTAGATCAAATGCACTCCCTAATTCACAGGACATAGTGTATTATGGGGGTGGAGGGACAGCGCCACAAAAGTCATTAATCAAAATATGTTCTTAAACTGCTCTCACTCACTTAGAGAATGTGTCAGGATTCCCTAGTGAAGTGTAAAAAGGCTTCTACAGGAGAATAAAACAAAATGAGTGATGTCCTCTTATAGACAGATCCATTTATAGACACCATCTTTAGGAAGACAAGGTCCATGGAAATGAAACGTTTATGATATTACAGAAATAACCCTCCTTGGAACACCTACTGCATAGAACTCTAAGACAAAACTATATTACCTGTGCCTTTCATTTATTTCTGCTTCAGTATGGGCTATTTTTAGGGTGGCTTTCCTGTGTGTTCCCCAATATTCTAGTGATGGTACGACCCCACTGAGTGCAGCAGTACTCAATGTGACTGTTTAATCCAGCCCAGTGGCTCCTTGTCTGATAAGTCTAAACTATAAGACGATGAAGGGAGACAGCTTCAATGCAGGACCATTATGCTTTGAAAGGAAGAAGGAGGAAGGTGGAGAGGCAGGTTTTAACAACCAAAAGCCAACCCATCAAATCGACTTACTCAGACATGTCACTGGTGGTTTAACCACAAAATGGGCTAGAGAAATACAGCTCAAACATCTTGGAATTACGGCATGTTTTGATTTTTTTTTTTTTTTTCACGTACTAAGGGAGTGGCAACTTTTACAACATACTTGTGGTTTCCACATAAAGGATCCAGAACACTCACTGATTGAATTAGGTTTTTCCTAAGGTCCAATTTATCATGTTTTACATGACTCTGTGTAGTGAAGAAACAGAAGAAACGGACCAAAAATAGACAGTTAAGCATGCTGTGAAAATTAACCAGTGACAGCAAGTCTCATGAATCTCATCTAATCTTCCAAACAGGAAAAAAAAAAAAAAATATATATATATATATATACTAACAGCACACACATTGCCCTTAGGTTTTAAATGTGCTCCACCTACACACACTAGAGCCACACATAATTGCTGCAAGCTAATCATTTTTACTCTGGAGGCACTTGCTCTTCAATAACCTGGTTCTTCAAGCAATGTTGAAGTTTTAAAAACAAAAAACTTCAGATATGAAGCATTTTTTTTTTCAAGTCAAGTGGGCCTACTAAGTTTTTGCTTTCTAAATAGGCATCTTTCTGCCATGAGAAGTATTTTCTAAAGGAAAGCCTAATTTGACATAACCAGTAGTTATGATGAAAATAGATTTGCTTCCCTACATGGTATTTATTATTCATGTCCAAGAGTTGCCATCTCTGGGAGCAAAGGATGGACGTATTACTAAGTCGTTTGGGGGGTAGAGAGGATGATGCTTAAGGAGTGATGTTTGAGATCTCAAGCCAACACCCCAGCTTGACAAGAGTAGCCAACACTGGGTTCCAAGCCCCTGGAAAGCATCCTAAGAAGATCTCCGGGCCAACATTAGTGGCTGAGGTTGGTGCACTCTGCGGGGCAGTGTTCTCTCTTCCCTCCCCCACCTCGGCCCCCACCGTGACGTGTTTGCTCTTCATTTATGGAATTCATACGATTCCATTTATACTGCTCTGCCTGAAGATGCATTGCATGTGCGTGAATAATTTAGCCCTTCCCTTCCTCACCCACTTCCCTCTGTGACTGGGAATCGAAAAGAACACAAAAACCGGAGAACCGACACCACGCACTAATCTCGGTTGCCATGACAGCAGCCTTTGAGATCCTGAAATGTTCCGATCGCCAGCTAAACAAAATTGTTGAATGTGAACATTTGGCTGGAAGATTAAAAGGCTAAGGAGAATGCAAAAGGGCAGAACCTCCCACATTCCCAGCAGCCAGTGGATCCAATCAAACAGCGCTGACTCCTTAACCACAGCATTGTGAGCACTGGATTAGGGCAATTCATCCAGATAGTTAAGGCAGATTAGAGCTGCAATTTGAAGACTATTGGCAACAAAAGTAAATGCTCCACTGTACTAAGTAATAAGAAGATTTTAAAATGTCTTGTAGTAGAAATTATGTGAAATCACACATTTAAACTAAGAAGCAAAACCTGAGTATTTTTTTTTCTTAACTCCGTTTAGATTCATCAATGTAAAAGGCTAAGAGGATTTGGACTCAAAAAGTAATCAGTGGCCTTTTGCAAGTCTGACATTGTAGTCTACACCCTTCTCTACCTCCATCAATGTCTGCAATCAGAACTTTACTCCTGTGTTCTCATTTAAATCTTGAGCAATGAAGTAGAAAATAAAAAGGATCAGAGAACTGTGAATCATTGCATGCAGAAATAATTCCCAGGAGATTTCTTAGTATCACTCACAATTCTGATCAAGACCGAAAGGGGGAAAAATACCCCACATCATATAATAAGCATATATAGAAGAAATCCCATTGCTACAACCACTTGATAGAAATACTACATCTGCGTGCTACAACTTGTGGAATGAATCTAAAGATTAATTTCATAGAAACACCACTCTCACCTCCCCATCAATGTTCCCATCAGTGGCCAGACATTACCCCAAAGCAACTGCACCCCAGACGAACAAGACCCAGGCCTCCATGCCTAAGCAAGGTAACACTGGGGGCAGTTTTTCCAGTACAGCTTCTAACCACAGACTTTAAAACAATGACCGAGAGGTGCAAGGGACCAAATGGCCCAAGCCAAGCATTGTTAAATGCAGCACACATTTCTAATATTTCTCTACCCTGCTGCCACCATGCCCCCTTTGGTTAGAGCATCACATTTCAGGAACATGAGCCAAGTGTGCTTTCCAGTTCTTAGTTACTGAGCTTCCAGCTGCCCAGGCAACCTAAATACCCAAGTGATAGCAGTCTCCAGCTGCAAATAGGTGAGAGAGCCAAGGGAAAGTACTCATAGCCACCAAAACCATCACAGTTGGCTGCGGAGTTAGGAAATCAGTGACCAACACTCCAAGCTCGGAGTATATCCTTTGACAGACTGTTTTGGGATAAGTGACAGAACAATGAGTGTACATAACCCTTCACACTCCTTTCCACAGAGGGAACTAGAACCCTGTTCCTAAGGACACATTCTTAACAATAACACAGACGACAATTCTCCTTAGGGAAGAAACCAGGACGAAAGACAAGCTAGTTCAGCAGCAGGTTTCCTATTCAAAGCACACGGACAACTTGCTGGCTGGCCAGGAGCCCTTACAAGGCGAAAGGCACTTTAGGACACCCAGAGCCTCCCTTCACCCCATGACCTTTCAAACCTGGCACCACGAGCAGCCGAAGCAGCAGAAGCAAGAGCCAAGCACTGCACTCAGGATAGCACCCGTAAAGGATGACCGTCATAGAAATCTCACAGAGAACCCGAAAGCACTAGGAAGTGTAAGGCACCCAGAGGCACATCCCACATCCCCAAACAGATGCACACAGAGTGGGACACACAAGAAGGCGACCTTATTATCCTACCTTCTCGGTTTTCAGTTTCTTAATTCGCCTGTGGCTCTCCTCCTCCTCCTCTTCCTTCTTGACCAACATAGAGTTTCCCATGAGCGCTGAATCCGGAGCACTTTTGCTAACTTCCCCGGCAGCCGCGACGCTGCCACCCCCAGCGCCCCCGCAGTGGAAGGGGCTCGCACCGCTTCCATTGCTCTTGGACCCAAAGCCATAGAGGTGCCCACCACCGGAGGGGGCCTGGCCTCCGCTGCCATTCTGGTGGACCTGCAGCAGGTCGTGCTTGTCTTTCCGGGATCTCGCAGCATCCTTATCCCGCTTGGCGCCTCGGCTGCTGTGGCTTTTCCCTGGCTTCTCCTCCTTGCTTTTCCCACAGGAGCTTGCCCCCGCGGTGGCAGCCGAGGTCCCGGTGCTGGTACCGTTGCTGTTTGGGTTGCCGCCGCCGCCGCCGCCGCCGCTCACACTTTGACCCAGCGCTGAATTCATGCCAGTAGCCTCTCCAGGGCGCCCTTGGACTTCCTGCCTCTTGCCAGTGCTGCTGATCTCGGGAATTCCATACAAGGCAGCAGAAGGCAGAGATTTATTAGCATCCTTAGAAGTTTTAGCCCTTTTCACTTTTGATTTGCTGGTCTCTTTGTGTGAATTCCCCTGGGGAGCGGAGGGCTGAACAGAAGCAAATTTTAGGCCATCAGCTAAGGCTGAGGTAGCACAGGTCCCATTGGAGGCCGGACCTCCACAATCCTTAGTGTTGCTGTTGGTAGTGGTGTTAGTGGGATTATTCATCTCAAATTTCTGTCTGTCCTTCTCCAAATCGGCGTCCAAATCAATGATTAAATTTCCAACCCCGATTTCCCAATCATCGCCACTGTCGTAAGTATCAACTGTATTTGGATCCACACCTTTTCCTGCAGTCGAAACGTTCACGGACATCCTGAAGATGAGCTCTCTAGATTAAAAATCCGATGAACTTTCCTTGGAAGATGAGGGGACATTCGTTTAACTCCGCTGGGCTTTCTCTTAAAGGAAAAAAAAAAAAAATCTTCCAATCTTCTGCTTTTTCCTGCCCCAAGAATGTGTCCAGGGATCTCACACCCTTCACACGAGGTCCACCATCTCCTGTGGAGGGGGAAAAAGTCGAATGTTTCTTGTCTGGATGTTACCGGAATAGAAAACGATTAATACTGAGGAGTCAGTAAGGGGTACAGGGAAGGACAGAGAGTAAGGGGCTTATTATTGTCTCCACAGTCCAATACCAGGTTTAAAGGAAAACAGCCAGACTTGAAAAGCACCCGCTGACAAAAAAGCATCTTACAGAAGCTAAAATGAAAATCTCCCTCAACGACGGGGGATAGCCAGCTCTTTAAAAGCGTTAAAATATCTCCGAGGAGCTGATTCAAGTCCAGAAAGATTTTTGTGGCTTTTCTTTTCTTTCTTTATTTTTTTTTTAAGTTGAACATTTTTGTCTGGCACATGGGTTGTTTCAACCCCAGGAAAAGATCCCGGACACTCAGACAAGAAAAACACAGTGTTAAACATCTCTAAATATGCCCTGGCTCTTGCAGTGTAAAATAACCAGGCCCTGAAAGTTCTCTGGGACCCGTGTTCAGAATGATGTCACTAAACCTTCCTTCTTTCTAATGTTCATACTTCTGACAAACTGCCTGGGAAATCTAGGTTTTGTTTCCCATAAGAAACAGGAAGAAAACCACAAAACAGTAGTCCCCCTCACGCACACAAACATACCAACCCCCCTGGCCCCCACAGCCACACAATTCTTTCTGAAACAGACCTCTCTAAGAGTATTTCTCTCAGTAAAAAGACAGTGTGAGAGGAAAGGTTAAATATCTGCCTTTTGAGAGAGAGAGAAAAAAAAAAAAGGAAAATCCATCCAAACAATTCTGCCATACCCCTGGGTCACAGAGCTGCTCAGTCTGTGTTAAACATGGTGCTACTGACTGTAGAGAAACTGATTAAGACATACACTTTAAGTGATCTGCACCACGGTGGCCTCAGTGACCACAAATGTGTGTTTGACAAAGCAGTTAAAACAGTTTTTAAAGGGATCAGCCCCTTTTAACAGTTGATTGTCAAGAAAATAAACACACACACACACACACACACACACACACACACACACACACAGAATGCTTACCTTTTAATCCTTTATCATTTTTTTAAAATTAGGCCCGAAAATCAAAAGGTATTTCTCACTCCACTCGGCACACAAGCCTGTGCCTCATTTTACTTAAACACCAAATGATGAAAAAGGAAAAAAAAAAAAAAAACCCAAGTAACACATCTCAGCCAAAATAATCACTCAGTAACATTATTCCACTTCCCCATCCCCCTTTTGGCAAAAAGCTCTGGAGTCCTTTTCTCCTTAAAAAAAAAAAATGTGTCACTGTGCAGCTGGGAGATGCTTCACATTCACAATCCAAGCACCGAAGGGTGTTTTTCCTCTTAACAAGCATTCAGAATAATAGGGTGTTGAGAGAGGGGGAGGGGAAGGAAGGGAGAGAGGGAGGGAGGGAAAGAGAGAGGGGGGAGGGGAGGGAAGAGAGAGAGAGAGAGAGAGAGAGAGAGAGAGAGAGAGAGAGAGAGAGAGAGAGAGAGAGAGAGAGAGAGAGATTGGAGAAAAAACTTTTCCGAACTTCGAATTCCGCCTTCAGTTGCAGACTCGAGAGTCACCGTGATCAGTAAGTAATGATCTCATGTAGCAAACCTACAGGCGTCCTCTAGTAACGAGACAGAATGTGCTAACATCGGGATAAATTAGTGAAAGGGAAGAAAGAATAAGAAGAAAGGACTGAAAATCTGGGCTGGATTCCGCCTGTTAGTCGGGAAGTGGCATTTTTCCGCTCGTCCTGACATTTGATTTCTCCAACTAACTTAAGGAGGGGGTGAAAGGATGGGGGGGGGGGGGGGGAGGAGGAGGAAGGAGAAGGAGGAAGAAAGCCTGGGATGAGGAGCTGGATGGAGGAGAAAAAGAAAGGTGTGGAGGAGGAGGGAGTCGACGTTGCAGGGAGCCGATAAACCAGTTAGAGCAGCTTTCGCCCGGGGCGGGGGGCGGTGGAGCGGGGAAAATAACGGCGTCTAAAAGGGGCTGTCTTGGAAACCTGAAGGATGTGATGTTTTCCTGTTTTATGTTGTTTTTGAGAGAAAAAAAAAAAAAAAAAGAACCGAGTTCTTAGAATAGTCCCCGAGGAGGGGTTAAAATCCTCCGCCGCGCAAGCCGATCTGTCATGTGGTAATTCGATAATTAGAGTCAAAAAGATTTTTTTTTAAGGCGACCTTTTTTCCAGGACAATTTTTCCCTCTCTACACGCAGCAAACAGTGCGTCTCTATTTTTTTTCCTCCTCTCTCCACCTCTCGCCCACCCCCTCCTGTGTTTAGTCAGATGGCCTCAGAGCTTGGCTTAGTATTTTTAATTAGCTGGCGTTTGGAAGCTAAAAGCAGTAATGAATTGTTGATGGATTGGAAGTGGAGAGTCGCTTTGCTGGAAATGTCGGGGCTGGGAGAGGGGGATGGGCGCGTTAGCAACACCAACCATCTAAAAGGAGCGATTTTGTTACAGTGCAAGCCTTTCACATCACGTGAGGATCAAGGGCTCAATTGGTTGTCGTGAGAACAAAAATGGTGACAAGCGTATCAAGAAAATACTGATCTGGTCTTTAAAAAAAAAAAAAAAAAAAAGCTGAAGGTCTCTCCCTTCCCCCCGTACGTCCCCCCTCCCCCCGCACGCCCTGCAGTGGGCGAAGCTACAAGTTATGAATGTGAAACATTTCTCAGCCATCCAGGATCTCAGGAGTTCGGAAGGAGGGAAATGGCCACAAGAGCAAAGCAGATGTTTTAAAGAAACACCTTATAAACCTATCCTCAACTGATCTCCAATTTGTCGGCTTTCCCAAGGGGGCCAGGGCGGCGGACGCCTGAGGGAGGGGGCAGGGTACCTCGGAGCAGCTGGGATTTTAGGGACAACCCCCCCGCCCCCCACCCCGCGCGCGCCACTTCATGTATTAAACAAAGAAAAACATTTTGCTAGCTCCCAAACCCAGTCTTGTAATAAACACACCATTGTTACTATTTGTGGGTTTGTTTGGGTTGGGTGGGGCTCTCCCCCCCCCCTTCTCTTAATGGTGTCTTTTTTTGTTTTTCTTCCTGCTCTTTTTCTTTTTCTTTCTTTCTTTTTTTTTTAAGAAGGTGGAAAATGGTTGTTATAGCCATTACATGTAATGGATGAATATTCCCTAGTTTACTATTAAATTACTGAGCAGGAGGATGTGACAGGAGAGAAATCGGCTTGTTCTACCCGGGTTCCCATTTGCCTGCCTCGGTCTGGGCGGGGGTCTGCTCAGCTCCGGTAGGAAAACGGGAGGAGGGGGAAGGTGCGCTAGAGCTGACACTGCGGACCAGGGTGTGTAACTGAATCACTCTTAGTCTCCTTTGGGTTAGAGCCCAAAAGGTAATTTACTCTAAGTTAGCCCAAGTGCCCAGTCAAGCTTAATTTGTCTAAAGAAGTTACAAACGCTTCACCCTCCACTGAATAAAATTCACCCTTCTTGGGCTGTTCTAAATGCAAAGCCAAGCCCTGTAACTAGTTCCTCATTTCAATGCATAAAACTCGCACATTCCCCTGCATGAACACCCCACTAAAAGTGCTATATAGCGACACACCACGCAACCGTACTTACGGTCTGTATGGGAGCGAGTTGACCTTTTCCTTCTAACTGCATTGAGTGTGTTTGGTGGCAGCCGCTTTATTTTGGAAATTATAATTTCTTCAATTTTTTTTATTATTAAAGATGGACCAGCAAATGTCACAGACCGTCCCGTGTATTTTTTTTTTATAAAAATAAAAAATAACAAAATAAAGCAAAAACCAGAACACAGAAATCCCCCCGGTGCACACACACACACACCAAGCTTGTTCTGGAACAGTGGAATCAGAACTGAAACACAACACACGCACAGGGGGAGTGGAGCCAAAGGAGCTCTCAGCCTGTATACCTGAAAGGGACTTTTCTTTGTTCCCAATGCCCTTTCGCATCGGGCCAATCAGAGAGCAGCTTTTATGAAACTGGGCTCTCTCATTGGCTAGCTGCTTTCTCTTGGCTACTGTAGGGGGTTGAGATATACACACGTATAAAACACACACTGAGCGCGGGTGGGGGTGCGATGGGGGGTGGCGGTGGAGACAAAGCGTTTTATTTTCCAAGCAGATTGGGGTTGCGGAACCTCCCGCAGGACGAAGGGAGGGGGGAAATGGGGCTCCTGTTTCAATTACTACATCATTCACATAAAACACTTATTTATTAAAACACATCTCAAGCAGGCTGCGAAGAGAGGATGTCGGTAAATGCAAGTTTGATTGTGTTATCTTGGGGGAAATAATGTATGTGATCGTTCGGTGGCAGAGGGAAGCCAGCTGAGCCACCGGCGCAGAGCGGGGACGCCGCTCTGTGGAAACCCACGCGAGCGGTTTGCTCTTGTCCCTTCCGCGTCCCAAGGACTCGGCAGCCCAGTTCTGCAGCTGCCTCTCAGCCTTCCCCCACCACCTTGCCCTTCCTGCAAAATAAATCTCTCTCTCTCTCTCTCTCTCTCTCTCTCTCTCTCTCTCTCTCTCTCTCTCTCTCTCTCTCTCTCTCTCTCTCTCAGAAAAATCAACTGGGGGCGTCCAGGGATAGAGGAACAAGTAACCCTTTTGTTTCCATGCTTTGAGTCTGCAAGCACTAATGTGTGGACCCCGATGGCCATTGAGCCAACCTAATGAATGGCTCTCTTAAATTAGCAACAAATCTCTGCACCTGATCTTCTGCGACTGGAATAGATAAATAAATATAAAACAAGGCCCCAGACCAGCCTTTTTAAAAAATAAATCGATTTGTGAAAGATAAAATATACTAGGCACATTAACCCCTTAAACATGCTCTGCCCTTAATTTTTAACCATCTGGATTCTTTGTCAGATTCTTTTCTCAACTCTTTAATTCTGGAGTGGGCAAAGATCCTAAATTCTCTGAATGCTGTGTCCACAAACCACAAACATACAAAATGTTCTCACTTTTATGGTAAGACAAACGCAGCCAAGTTAATGGGTCTCATTTTCCAGGACAAGAGGCTATTGTAAAATAACAACTCGTTAATATATTTACGCTAATGTCGTCTTACATAGTAAGCCTTTAGAGCATGGTTTATTTTTAACTTTGTGTTGTTATTTTCAATTATTTTAGGAGCTAGAATATGGAGATTTTTAAAGTCACTTAGTCTATGAATTTTAAGTAAACCTATTAAAACCCCAAGTTTGAGGGAGTGGGTGTTATTGGGATTTTTCACCAGACAGTTGGAGTTTTAGATGTGCCTTAGCTTAGGCAAATAGGCACACAGAGGAAATTACCTTTGGCAGAAGACAGCTATGATGTAAATGTTTGGTGGCGACTTTGTGGATCAATAAAAACATTTATGCCACATGTTATAAGTAATGGCTATTGACTAATGTTTGTGTTTTTAATATATTTAGCCCATTAAAAAAAATGCCAATTTGTTGTTTCACTGCCCTAGATGAACTAGACTAGATGTTGCAAACATTAACAAACAGCAATTTCTGACCTTTATTAGAGTAAGACAGAAAGCGATCTATAGGAGGGCTTGGGTGGCTTTGACTCCTTTTCACTCAAATAATGAAGCTGTACATTAACAAGTAATCTGGGGCAAGTTAGATGTCTGGTGTCCATTCATCTTCCATTTTAGCTCTGAAGTTTGTGTACAGGGCTTGCATTTGTGTACGGCTCCTGGGTAACACAGCACTAGAGAGAGAGTCTTAACTTCCTTTAGAAGCCCAGTTCCGCAGAGTTGGGGATTTAGCTTAGTGGTAGAGCTCTTGCCTAGCAGACACAGGGCGCTGGGTTCGGTCCTCAGCTCTGACAAAAGAAGTGCAGCTATCTAAAGAGTGGCACAGGCTTGTGCACTTCCTGTCTCCCTGGGGTGATGTCCCTACTGCAGGGTATGGCTCCCCCCATATGTTATAATTGTTTGGAAAAATCAATGCTTATCTCTTAAAACAAAAATACTTCACAGGGTATTCAAACATATCATCTAGGGACAGTGGAGAGAGTAAGCTCTTTCAAAACCTCCCCTTACTAAAGAAGTCACCAACACAGGTTTAATATAACCAGATCCAAAACTTTAACCATCCAAGATGTGGAACTGAACCCAGCCCTGACTTCGACACCCAAACCTAAACCTTAAACATCATTGGCCAAAGACGAAGGTTTATGAACTTGACTACAGATTTAATTCAAATTATTTTGGCAAATTAAAGCATTTTTCTTTCCATTTTAGCCCTGTATTCCCCCACCCCCATCTCTCCCACCTCCCAAACGCTTCTGGGCAACTTTTGAACAGACTACTGTTTTGTTTTACTGGCTTTGCACAGGGTTTGTTTTTTTGTTTTCTTTGGTTTGACAAGGGATGGGGGACAATCAGGAGGCATCAAAGAACTCCCAGTCAATAGAAAACTGCAGGAAAGACAATTAGCTAGCAGTTTTGAGGAGTGGAGGTACTCTCCTCCCTCACAGAGTTGGAAAGCTTGGTCCTGTTTACAGAGCTGAAATGTTTCATCTTGATTTTTTTTATTCAATTTATCTTTTTGAGAATTTCATATATGAGTATTGCATTTGCATCATCTCCACCTTTGTGTTCTGCCCTTCCAACTCCTCCTGTGCCCTCTGTTCCCTTTTCAATTCTTGACCTTTTGTTTATTATTACCTATATTTCTTATCTAGGTAATGTACCAGGGAGTGTTGCTGTCTTCTGAACAGTATTTACTGCATTTCCTTGATTACACCAGTACACTCTTTCAACACGTGCACTTTGTAATTTTATGTTTCCCTGGGTGTCTACCCAGAGTGCAGATGTCTGGGGAAAAGGGCTGGGTTCAGAATTGAGGGGTGGGGAAAACATGAGGTTAGTGTAAGGAGGGAATTAAAGTGTGTCATCCTTCCTGCCATAGTAGCCACCATCACCCCTCTGTGGGCCCCCAAATCAGCTCAGCATTCCATGTGATACATCATTAGCAAAAAGGGAGACAGATCCTGACAGGAGAGACTTTGCTTCAGCTTTTTATTTTTTACCTACAAAGAGCCCAAGAGGAGGCCAAGGTCTTAAGTAGCACCACAGAAAATCAAGGCAGTCTTTGTGACTCTTTCTTCTGTTTGGGGGTGTATTATTAAGGGGCAGAAATCAGTTTTACCTCCTCCTTCTTTTTTTTTTTTTTTTAATAAGCATTTCACTAGGTAGTCCAGGCTAGCCTAGAACTTGATATCCTCTCCCTTCCAAATGGTAGGATTATAGAAATGTGCCATCATGCCTACCAGACATAATTTCTTGAGTTTTTATTTATTTGAAAACAAGAGGGTGCTTTTCTAAATCTACACACACCACACACTTGGGGGTTCTTGGGAGCTCTCAAGACCAAGAGAAGAACTAGAAAGGGATATCCTAAAACATGAATTCTGTGTAAAAGTGAACTTAACTTGTAGGAAGAGGAATTTAATTTAGATATAATGAAAAATGTATTGGCTACCCAATAAGACTGTTGGGAAAGATTCTTATCTGCCTGGAAACCCTTAAGCAGAGGTCTGCCTGAAGGCAGTGGGCAGGTGACCTGTTCTCTAGAGAACACAGGGTTGATTAATGAAACACACAAACATTAGAAGGTCTTCACTCTTTTCACCCACAGAGAATTGCTCCTAGTTGTTAAAGAGCTATTAAGGAAAAAAGAAAGCAAACAAAACAACAACAGCAAAAACACACAACACAACACAACACAACAACAACAACAAAAAAAACGCCGCCCTTTTACACCTGCATGCTAAATCCAGCTAAAGTTTCCTTGGAGTACTTTTAACAATATCTATCTCTGGATAATTTTCATCAAAAGGAGCCAAGCCGTGTTCTTTTGGTCAAACATATGATGTTTTACATTATTCTGAAGTAACCTTGGACCAAAATAAAGTGCCAAGAGGGGAAAAAGATTTTGTATACAGAACCATCTCAAGTCCTTGGTAGTGAGGGGTGAGGGGTAGAGAGAGGTGAGGGAAGAAAGACCTGATGATATTCCCTGCTGGAATATAGACATCCCTCATAGACATCCTGCAAATCCTCTCCCACATCTTCTAACATTGCTACATTAGCTTTTCAGGTGGCTTTATGTCCTGCTCACTCATTTTAGCCTAAGGTCTTATAAGTCAACTCACAAAAGACAGAGAGAATCGAGCAGTCTTGACAGCTCTTGGTAATATAGCTTAGCTTAAACAACGAGAGATAGTAGAAGGCAAATATATCAATTGATTTAACATTGCAATGAATTTTAATAGTAAAGAAATAAAAAGCTAGGAGTATAGTTCCATGGTGGAGTGCTTGCCTAGCTTGCTTGAGGGCATGGGTTCAATACCAAGACAGAAAGAGAAAGATGGGGTAGCGTCTCCCTGTATGCTTGAATAACTCCTGTCTTCTTGTGCAGTTTTAATGCCTTAATAGAGGAGAAAAGGCAGAAGCCTGAGCTGCCATGTTTCACTTTGAGAGAATCTAGCAAAACAGCACTTTTTTTTTTTTTTTTTTAAAGGAAAACACTCATACTGCTTGCATTGGGAGAACAGCAATGTAGGTCAATGTTAAGTGTCTGAAATCATAAGTCAGCTTGGCCCTAGGCACTGTCAGGGTGGTGTAGGCTGTGTCTGCACAGATGCCCTAGCAGGGTCTGGGATCAGCTAGCAAAGTCAGGCAATTTACATCCCATGCAATGAGACCATTTCTAGGAAAAGATTCTCTTTTATGCCTGTGAAGACCGGGTACTCGAAGAAGATCAAAACACAAGCTGCGTTTTTTAGAACTACTTATTGGAGATTGCTGTTGCTGGTTTTATTACAATATGTATTTTACAGATTTAGGTAATAGCCCTGATTTTTCAAATCGACCTCTGTTTAGACACGTTTCACTTTGGGCTGTTTCTTGTCTGCAAAATTACAGTCATTTGCACGTTATTACAGTGAGTAGGAGACAGATTGTATTTAGCGCTGGGTGGGGGAAGGGTTATTATGGGAAGTGATCTGCTACGGTCAGCACATAATTTCAGCCTGAAGAAAATTGCTTCTGAATGGCTGGTCTGTTAGCCAGCCAAGGAATGGTCACTGGGAAAGTCTGCAAAAATACTTCTGCTTAATCTGCATTGCTGTGTTAGTCTCATTGCCAGAAAAAGAGTCCATGGGGGGCAGGGGAGAATGTTTGTAAAATAAAATTTAAAAACTTGTAGGTGAGATGTCACTACTCAGTGTGAATTTAAAACAACAGAGCAGAAAGCCACCATGTTGGGAAAGGACAAAAGACTGTTGGATACAGTCATTATATTCCTTGTCCCCTTTCTCTGTGTCCTTCTGTTGAGAGACTCTCTCCATGATTTCCTGAGAGCAGATAGCTATAGGTATAAAAATTTGTGAGAGCATTATGAGACACACTGATAAACGTCTCTAAAATTGGATATATATGGCTACAGAAAAAAAAAAAAAAACGAAAAAGAAAAACAGGGCAGCTTTGTTATTGAGGGTGGTGTAACACCCTTAACTACAAAAATGCTCGGGATTTTTAAAAGGATTTTCACACTGTTCGGATTCCGGAAAGTTGACCCACATGTAATAAAGCAATAGTGTTCATCAAAAACCAGCAAGCCCTAATTATTGATGTATGATCCGTGTGCATCTCCCAGACAGTCTTCACGTATTTGGTTAGAAGAGTCAGGAGCCTCACCCTGATTTTAAAGAGAACTTCCATCCTGCTCAGCTTCTTGGCCGTTGAATGTTTCTGGCTGTTGGGAACAACTGTGTCTCCTCTGTTTTCCAAACAAGCCTTCCTACAGGATGAATCTCTACAATCATTTGGAGAATATGCAGTAAACAACAGAGAGTTATTCTGCTATTTTTCTCAGGAGAGCCTTTCTTCCCCCATCCTCCTGCAGCTCAGCCAGCCTCCAGACTACTAGCCAATCATCGTTATGGAAATGTGGCTTTCAGCCTTCTGATTGGCTGATTCCTGGGCCTGGGCCGTGCTGCTTTCTACAACTCAACAAGCGCTGGCAGGCTAGCCTGTTGGATGGATCCTTTTCTTCTAAAATTATTTTAATCATTTCTTCTTTTCTTCCTCATCCCCCATTCTCTACCCACATTTGTACGCACACACATGCACACACACTCGCATGTACATGCACACACACACACACAAACACACACCCACACCTGTAAGGCATAAAGCATAATAATCTTGTTGGGAAACATAGAATGTTAAGGTTTATCCTGATTTATGTGCATGTTTCTGTATGAATGTATGCTACATGTGTGCAGGTACAGAAAGGACTTTGGATTCGCTGTAACCGAAGTCACAGGCAGTTGTGAACTGTATGTACTACATGGGTACGAGGATCCTCTAGAAGAGCTTCAGGTACTCTTAACCATTGAGACACCCCTTTAGTCCCTAAAATGGATTTTAATGTACTTCTCATCTAATGTTTTCTGTTTGCTTAGGTTCTCACTGTGTGGCTCTGCTTCAAAGAGGACTCCCACAAAGGGTAATAGAACAAATGAACATTTGCTTTAATTTTAAACATTATGTACTCTGTTTTGAAACATTTTAGCCTAAAAATCTTGAATTTAGTCAAACAGTGGTGGTGCATTCCTTTAATTCCAGTAATTGGGAGGCAGAGGCAGGCCGATCTGCTGTTTGCCGCTAGCCTGGTCTATAGAGTAAATTTCAGGACAGCCAAAGCTACACAAAGAAACCCTGTCTTGAAAACAACAACAAAACCCAATAACAACAAACAAACAAACAAACAAACAAACAAACAAACAAAAACTGATTGTAACTCAAGAAAACAGCAACTGGAAACATGTCTGACTTACATGTTCCAAAAATTCTCCTTAATTCTTCAAACAAATGAACGTATTTCATTTCTACAGCAGAACAACAAGTAAAGTTTTCATTAAATGAATAAATTGAGATTTAACCCAAGAACTCTGTGTGCTTCACTGCTGATTGGGCCTGCCACAGAAGTGTGTACTGGCGTCCTAACCCTTTTAAGTCACATGCAGGAGCATTTGAGGGGATAAGTTCTTTTCCTGGATGAAAGAATGTAAACATTTTCATATCAAGGAAAAACAAAGTCGTAAAGTTTCCATTAAAGATCTAGACTGTGTCAGGTAGAAAGCATGACACTGACAGGTGACATGTTTTTTTTAGTGTTTCTCAGAAACATGGCCATACGTGGTGGTGGGGGGGGCGCTCGACTGTGTTACACAGAGAATGATGTGGAGTTGAGAGATGGCTCAGTGGATAAAGGATGAGGCTGAAGATCCAAGTTTGATCTTCAGATCCCACATAAAAAGCCAGATAGGATGGCACACATCTTTAGCCGCAACACTCATTCCTGGTGGCAAAGCGCAGAAACCTGAGCATCTATTTACATTTTCAGGCCTGGATGACGCAGCACAACAATGACAGGACCAGTGAGACCCAGTAGGAGGTGAGAACTGACTCCCTAAAGCCATCCTCTGCTCTTCACATGCATGCCTTGGCTTGCACACACCGCTAGGTGCTAACACTCCCACCCCCCCCCCCATACACATACAAACTCATGTGCAGATAAATAAATGTTTTCAATGAATAGGTCATAACTAACATTACTTACACAGTGTATGTATGAAATTCTTTGTATTAAAATGTGAAGGAAAATTTGAAGGAAGAAAGCTACCAGGATTCAGGAGAAAAAGCACAACTACAATTTGACCCTTGGCATTGTATCCCTTTTCACATAGAGTGAAATCATCTCAAATAACATTATAACATGTGCAAACAAGCAACAGATTGCAACTGAACCCTAACCCTGACACAGCTTGGTTGTGTGTGTGTGTGTGTGTGTGTGTGTGTGTGTGTGTGTGTGTGTACTTAATCAAACGTACATTTAAGCCCATAGATGGTAGAAATCTGTAATGTTCCATGTGTAGTCCCAGCATGCATCTCTGAGACTAGGTTGAACATTTCACAGCTTCCCTCCACAAAGTACATTTCAATCAAGAGGTAAAAATATCAGACCCATAGGGGAAATAGAGTCAGTAGAAATTAAGAAATAATGATTCAGTGTTTTATTACAGGTATATTATATTTCAGGATAGAGGGGGAGATGAACACTTAGATTTCCTCAGTGTATGCCTTCTTATTCCCTCAAAACACAGAATTGTAGAAATGAGGCCTGTGCAGTTCAGATGAAGAATTAAATTCTTCAAATAAAATAGCAACATACAGTGAAAGACACTTATATATGCAACATTGAACAGGACTTGACTAAAGGAAGAGAAGAAAAATGTTTAATCTTTTCACAAAGAGGGCTAAGACGTTGACACAGAAAAGAGCATTGAAGATAAAATCATGGTAACAGTTACTGTTCTTAACAAATAGGATATAATTTTGTAAAATAATGAGATTATAATACAAGGAGTCGCTGATAAAACTGTTACAGCAGAAAATGGATAAATCATTAAATATAATGAGATTTAACTATCACTGTGAGAGAAATGATATGTAATTAGAAAAAGGCACAGAATATAAAAAGAAAGCCGTGTTTCCATCCATGGTTCCACATTCGTAGGAGTCTGGTAATAAAGAGGAAATTATCTGAGTCTGTTAATAAATTATAGACACCATTTTCAGTAATTACAATAACAATAGTCCTTCTAAATCCAAGCTTATGTCCTATCAACCTTTCAGTTTATTTAACAAGCACCTGTGTATCACTCTGTGCACAGAATTGCACTAAACATTCGATAAATATTAACTCATTATCCATGATTAAGTTTGAGGCATTCATAGGGTAATTCTGCAAACCTCTCTGGTGCTTTAGAAGGTTCACAGAAGACATGGAAAGACAGAGGACATGGTCTCTGCCTTTGCAATGAATGATTCAAGTTTCCTATGTAAGATAAGGTGCTTGCCAAAGGAATTGATTTATGGTAATAAGTACAAAAAGTATGACTTGGAGGAAGAAGAAAGGCTAGCTTTATCTGAGGAACCAGTCGAGGCTCTGGGGAAGCAGCAGGTTAAATTGACTGCCATGCTCAAAGAGAGATGGAGAAAAGGTCTGCCGAGCAGATGAACACCGATGCAGAGGGAAGAAAGGATGGGGCTTCAGTGTCAGCCTGGGTTGGCTGAAGCTTAGAAGTCTTGAAGGAGAACAGCAGGGTATAGAGTGAAGTCATGTTGCAGGTATGACTATTAGGAGCTGATAGTAAAGTCTCCTTTGGGAACAATGGAAGGTGGCGTCTGGCTACTCTGTGCTTGCTAGTGAGCCCTTGGCTCTGTGCTGTGTCAACCAAAAGCATGGCTGCCTTATGGCACAAATCCTGAAAAGAGGAGTTTGAGTTAATCACAGGGTGGTGGCCTACCCTTAATAGTAACTATGAGAAACACCTCAGTATCTCCTCATTTTATAGGCTTTTATTGACATACATAAAAAGTATTCTGAAAAGGTCTAAGAGTTAGTAAACTAATCGTATAATATATGTCTGAACAAGTAGTTTTGAGAAATCAAGCTATTAAAAATGTTTGGTATTAATTTATAGATTTCCCAGAAGTGTGGGGAAAAGAGATGAATAGAGAGTAGGAAGAATGCACTGAGATGCTGTCTAAACTAATGAGTGCATTCAACGGACAGAAGATAATCAGGCTGGTGGGGGGGGGTGTGCCTCAGTGGGTAGAGTACTTGCCTAGCCTGCTGGGTTTCATCCCCAGTGCTGAGTAAACTCAGCTTGGTGGCACAAGTCTATAATTCCAGCTCTCAGGAGGTGGAGGCAGGAGGATCAGAAGCTCAAGGTCATCCTCGGCTATGCAGCATCTTTGAGGCAAGCTTGACCTACCATTCCCCGTCCCAAGACAGACAAAAAAAAAAACAAAACAAAACAACAAAAAACTAACAAACAAAAAAATCAGATAACTCTTTGTTGGACTAAGGGAATCCTGAATTTAGAATCTCTCAAGCCAGAAGGAACAAATTCTATAAGACTATTTCTTACTTTTAACTCTATAGGCTAAGTAAACTAACCAGAACAAGAAAGGGGATTTGTCAATGAAAACCTGAAGAGTGAGGACTCCCTGTAAATGAAAAATATGCTCATAAAAGTAAATGTTAAAGTCATTAAACAGGACATCAACATCAAAATCGACAATCAGAGAACACCAACATGTTGTAGTATATTATTTTAAGGTGTGTTACTTTTGTTTATGCTACATTTGTTTAACTCTGTGAAGCTGTGTTACTGTGCCTGGCTAGAACACCTGATGGTCTAATAAAGAGCTGACCAGGCCAATAGTAAGGTAGGAGAAAGGATAGGTGGAGCTGGCAGGCAGAGAAAATAAATAGAAGGAGAAATCTTGGAGGAGGAGAAGATCTAGGAGCAAGAGAAGGAGGAGGAGATCAGGGGTCAGCCACCCAGCTACATAACCAGCAATGGAGAGGCAAAAGACAGACAGGTTAATTTAAAGTTAAGAGAAGCTGGCAAGAAACAAGCCAAGCTAAGGCTGGACATTTATAATTAAGAATAAGTGTCAGTATGTGCTTTATTTAGGAGCTGAGTGGTGGACCCTCTAAAAGAGTTTTTAAAAAAACATATAAATATGGAACAGAAAATATAAATCTTTGAGCATCCCAGTATAGTGGTACATACCAATAGCTCCCATACTCAGGAGGCATATTCAAGAAGAGAGGCAGAGGCACAACCCAGTTGATCTATGTAGTATCTGCACAGAGTTCCAGCTTAGCCAGGGTTGCATATAAAATCTGTCTCAAAAGAAAAAAAAAAGAAGGAAATATAAGGACTTGAACAAATAAAAAGAAAGGTAAATTTAATCAAAACAAAAAGCAAAGAAGGACTTGGGAGTATGTCTAAGGAGCAAACCGTCAAAGGTTGCACACAATTCAATATAATCAAGTGATCTGCAGCCTGAAAAGCCTCCATTGGTTTTATTTCAGGGAAGTGTAAAATTAAATGAATTTTAACATTCAGCCTTGCAACCATTACCACAATGTAATTTTAGAACAGTATGATTACCCCAAAAGAAACTGCATGTCTATTTATAGTGGCACATGGGTTTCAAAAAGTAAAATTAGAAACCACATTTCCATGGTATTACACAGTAGTCACATAACAGTTATGATTAGAAAATAATGGGGCTGGTAAGATTGCTGAGCAAGCCTGATGACCTGAGTTCAATCCCCAGACACCACGGAAAAGTGGAAGAACAGAATCAACTCCACAACGTTGTCCTCTGACTTCCAAGTGAGTGTTATGGCTTGCACACACTCACTGCATGTACTTACACACACAATATTAATAATTGTATTTTAAGAAGACAAGAATAAGTTTCATCACAACAATTGACCATCGCTAGCAAAATATTCACCTCTGGAAAACATTGAGATGAGAAATTCAGACTATCAATATTAAGGTGAAATCCTTTGCTTAGCCTCTCTGGACTGAAGTGACCCATTCTATCTGCTAGGCAAGGTGGGTCTGAGACCTTAAGATGCTTTTCCTTGCTGGCAGGCACAAGGCTAAGCATTATGAGCTGAATGTGCTGAAGAAGAATTGCAGAGGGAAAGGACTGTGTGTTTTGATTTCTGCCTGTTCATCTGGTAGGTTCCTGAAGCATAGGGGGTCTCTCCAAGACCAGGGTTGAGCAATGAAAGCACCATGATCCTGAAGTGGAGAAGAACCAGCAACATTCAGTGGCCTACCGTTACATACTGTCCGCCTCAGGTGTGCAGCCAAGGCTACCTGTGAATATAGCCTAACACAAAATCGCAAACTTAAAATATTTTAAAATATTATGAGGTGTGTGTGTGTGTGTGTGTGTGTGTGTGTGTGTGTGTGTGTGTGTTTGGTTGCTTGGTTTATGTTAACTTTGTACACACCAGGGTTATGCTACAATATCTAAAGGTTGGCTCTAGCTGGGAGTTACTTCTGATTCCTGAATTCACTCTGTCTCCCAAGGTATGTATGTCTTCAAATATTGATTGGTAGCACCTAAATCTGGGCTTGAAGCTCAGGATGGGTGTGTCCCTGACTTATCCGCTGGCCAAGTTGTCTCCTTGTAGTATTTATAAATGCCTGGGTAAGTTGTTCAGTGACCACCATAAAAAAAATCTCTCACTTCAGAAATGTCAATTCAAGGTTTATCCTGGGCTGTCTCCAAAATGCTCTGGTGATTTGATTGAACACCTTCAAGCAGGAGGCAGTATATTAACCACAAACATCAAATAATACCCTGCATTGCAATAGAAGCTATTATTAGACCCCTACTAAATGTGGACAAAATGGAGAATATTCCAGGGAAACCTATTTAGTTGTCTCCCTTATGTTTAGGATTAACATTATTAGGTAAGAGAAAAACAAAACAAAACTATGTTACAGTGGCCACGGCTGAGCATAGAGAACAAATGCCACATCAAATATTTGCTTTCCATGGGTGGTGTGAAGTTCTGTTATCTCTGAACACACAGCCTTGAGCTGCTGAAGATCTAAATGGTGGTTCTCAACTTTTCCTAATGCTGCGACCCTTTAATACAGTTCCTCATGCTGTGGGGACCCCCAACCATAAAGTTACTTCATTGATACTTCAAAACTGCCATTTTGCTACTGTTATGAGTCATAATATAAATATCTGGTATGCAGGATATCTGATGTTCAACCCCCAAAGGGGTCGTGACCCACCGGTTGAGAACTGAGCATCTAAAAGGCGCTCTCTGCTCTTTGCCTTTGTTCCTTATTCATTGATATCAGTTTACCCCGTGAGGGTATTTGTTCTGATATTTACTGAAAAACTTTCTCCCTGTCAGGTACAAACCTCACACTCTTGTTTTACACCAACTCAGAGAAGTATTATCCTTATTTATCAAAGTTGTTATGTCTTCAGATTGTAGCTCTATTTTGATAGTGGTGGTGACGTCAGCCATGTTGTCATTGGCATGGAATAAGACATTTCTGACCCTCTATTTCCTTAGGGTCTGTACACTAGTATTCACCCACTTAAACAAATGTATTCAATGTTTGTTTGTTTGTTTTTGTTTTTACAGACGGGGTTCCTCTGTGTATGACCCTGGCTGTCCTGGAACTTGCTCTGTAGACCTGGCAATGATGCTTGAGGGGTGGTGGGGGGTGGTGGAGAGTAAAAGCCTAACTGTGATAGGACACAAAAGACCGTTCAGATGATAACAATTATGATAGGCTAGAGATAGCAAGCTTGAGCGTGAACCCAGACCTCCTTGTTAAATTCATGTGTATGTGTTATCTTTCTAAAATCAAGGCTGTGAATGGTGACTGTATTTTGGCTTGGCCATTCCCTTTGATAATTTCTGCAATCCAAGTCGTTATAGTCTGAGTTGTCCATAGATTGCCACTGTTTTTTTTTTTTTCTGTAAGTGCTGTATTAATAATCTTGGGCTGCCGAAATAGACTAAAAAGAAGTTGTTATTATTGTTACTATTATTATTATTATTATTATTATTATTATTATTTTGTAGTTATGAAGACTTAAACTCCCAGGTCAAGGTGTCTGTCTCATTTCTTTTCTTTTCTTCCTTCCTTCCTTCCTTCCTTCCTTCCTTCCTTCCTTCCTTTCTTTCTTTCTTTCTTTCTTTTGAAAGACTTTTTAAATTTGATTTTATATCTTTGAGTGTTTGCCTACATATAAGAGCACCTTGTGGATACCTGGTTCTTGTGGAACTCAGAAGACAGTGTCAGATCCCCTGGAACTGACTCACAGGCTATTGTGAAACATCACACATCACGTGGGTACAGGGACCCAAACCCAGGCCCTCTGTAAAAACAGTCAGTGCTCTTAACCTTGGAGCCTTCTTCCCAGTCCATGTGGCTCCCTTCTAATGAGGTCCTTTTTCTGAGTCTGCAAGTGGAGAAGGGAAAGAGAAGAGGAAGAGAAGGTCCCTGGCATTTCTTCATATAGGATACTGTTCTTATAGGATCAAGTTCCAGCTTATGAACTTATTTAACCTGTTTCCTTCCTTAGGGCCCCCTCTCCAGACATAGCTAACCTGGGGACTTGAATATTTGATTTTGGGGAGCTATTAACATTTAACACCCAAGTATATTTTTGTGTGTACTTGTTTGTTTATTTGACTTTGCTTGTTTGTTTTTTATTCTTGTCCTGAATCTACAATCCTTCTGTATCACCCAGAATGCTAGGATTACAGGTATGCTGGGCAGCAAGTACATTCTTGGATGTATGTGTCTTTCATGACTTCAAGTTCACAAATGTTACTTTCTACATCATCTATGTTTCTTCCAGAAGAATTAAGCTGCGGCTAGACATGTCAAAGACTTGGGAAATATATAAATAAAATTTGGTTTTACTCTTTAGTATACATTTAGTTTGTTTATTGCTTATTGAGTTGGTGCTCTAACTTTCTGAGTGCATTCTAGGTTAAGCGCTCTACCACAGAGTTACAGACTCGGCCCAGATTTTACAAATTTACAACTCAAAAAAACATAAAGTAAAACTGCTGTAACACATGAGAACGAAAGAGAACAATGATACAAGATTGAAAAGGTGATGAAACCTTTCAAACCTCCAGGCTTTTGTTGAAAGAGATTAATAGCGACTCCTCACATTGGAACGGTAATAAAATTGGAAAGGTATGTTTTAGTCAGCAAGAGTGAACATCTGACCTCATGGTTCATTCAAGGTCACAGCTAGAACTCCACAGTTCAAATAGTGACCATTTTTCACCTTTCCCCCCAAACAGCAATACTATCTGCTTCTTCATTAAATCCCAGTGCTTGGTATTGCTTAAAGTTGATTTTTTACATTATTTTCTGCACTAGAGGCTTCCAGAGGAGGCGAGTGCACACAAAAGCAGAGCATAGCCAAGGTCTTTATCTCTAGTAGGATGGGACATCTTCACCTGTCAGCCACATCTGTGCACCTCCACTAGCTTTTCATTTGTATGGAAGCGTGTGTGTGTGTGTGTGTGTGTGTGTGTGTGTGTGTGTGTGTGTGTTTATATGTAACTGATTCGAAGACCAGTTCTGTTTCTTGGAAGTCATGTAGCCAGTGGGTAGGAGAGATCTCTTACCACTGTGAAGATTTGGTGATGGGCATTTCATGTAGGTGAGTCAGCTGCTAAGAATGGGGGCAGACAACATAGAAATAACCCTGGACTGAGAGTTAGAGTCCTGGATTTCTGTGATTTCTGTGCTACTTGTTACTAATCAACCAGAGTGCCTAGGGCAAGCCACTTCTGTTTTCTGCTGTGCCCTAGTTTTTCCTGTAAAAATTGGGACAATAAGCTTGTCCTACTTACCTCATTAGTTTGTTGTGAGGGTCATAGGAGTCAGTGTGTCTAAATGTACTTTAAGTCTTAAAGCTCTAGAGATGGGCAGGAACAATGTTTCTCCTGGCCCTCAGGAGAGTTACAGCTGATACGTCTGTAGCCAAGTTCAAACTAACAAGAAAAGCACACCAGATTTAGTCACTCATAGCTCCATGCAACCTAGAAGCCTTCAGGAGGAAGACTCGAGGGAAGATGTTTATGTCATGCTTAGGTTTTGTGAAGCTGGGTCAGTTGTGCAGAAATGTGGTCGGATGGAAAGGTCTCGTCCACTGGTAACAGGCCTAGTGGACCAACTGGAAAGGCCTGTCTGTTCAGATTTTTCTTGGACTCCTTTTGGTAGAATGTCTTCCTCATTGGTGTGGAATGAGGTCTTAATCACTTACCATCAAACGAGGGTGGTGGTTGAAGAATTTCTTTATGATCAGGACTTATGGGAAGTTGGAAGTTAGAATCATGTTTTCAGGTTTTATGGCTGGTTTGAGGAGAAGGTTCTCGTTTTCTGTGAGGTGCTTTAGGGAAAGAGTAGAGGCTAGAACCTGAACACAGGAGGGCCTCACATAGACTTTGCTGCTGGGTCTTTCACTTGGGGATGTTTTTCTGAGTCCTAACAAATCTACCGACAGAGACAATGTATTGCTTTTTTCCCCTTTATATGTTGCCTAGTGGAGTTATCAAACCTATAATCTGATGGCATTCCATCTTGACTGCTGTGGACGAATACTGAGAACTGAATTTGTACTTCTGGTATGAATTGATAGAGGAGTCAGATTGTTATGGATATGTGTGTATACATATGCCAAACAGTTAGAAACTGTCAGCCATAAGAGATGCTGAGATACAGAACAGCTAGTATAAAACCTTGGTTAGATCATCTAACATTGGAGAAAACAGAGAAATTTCTACGGGAGAAATTCTTTGACTGTCTAACCTGGAAAGGTATGGAAGTCAAACATTGACTTGCATTATTAGAGTCAAACATTTTTTTATTGGAAATGACTTTAAAGAACACTCTGATTTATTCACTATTCCTCCCGGTCCATTTCCTCCTCCTGCTCTTCTTCCATGCTGAGAGGTGAACACCGGGCCTGAAGGAAAACCCTTCAACACTAAGCGACATTCACAACACTTAGAGGAGATCCGAAACCAACTCTTCTCACTTGAAAGAAGAAAACATGGAAACTAGGTTAGTGTGAGGCTGGTCCACAGCCTCACATCAAAGACAGTGACAAGATTATTCTGATATTTAGGCAACTCATAATTTTCTTTGGAAACCAGTTTTCAAGCCCCAAACTAGGGACTGAAGGAAGGTGGAAGTTAGATTTAGAATCTGATGCTGGGGCTAGACAAGATGCACAATGCTGGTGTGGACATGAAATGAAACTCGGGCACAGCCATGGTTGAGTGAATCATTCCAATAATAGACCAGATAGCACCCAAGCAAATTTCATAAAAGAAAGCCACCCAAGCTAGGGAGACCTTGAGTCATAGAAATGTAAGCAGAATGAATAGATTTCAGAAGTTCAGTCTGGCTAGCTAAAATGAGTTGGGAAATAACAGAACTAATGATGTTTCCAGTAATAGTAGTTTTTACTGAATGCTATCTACTAGTCACGATACTAAATATCTCACATAATTCTCAGCTTAAATTTTCAAAAAAAAGTAGGAATAATGATCTTATTTTTGCTGAAGGAGCAAACCAAGGCATTTTGGGACAGCAGGAGCTTGATCTGCAGAAGTTCAAATCTCATCACTGAGGGAGGGAGAGAGAATTCGAAGATAGCTAGTTCTAACATCAACAGCTGAAGAGCCAAGACTCATTGGTAGGTATACAGGGTGGGCCTCCCACAAACTGTCAATGAGTTTGAATACAATAAGTTACCCAGAACCTACATCTAAAATTGTCTTTAAGTCGTAAGTTAGCTGATAGTTAACAGCTCCTGTTGATTTGAGGTTATTTATTTCCATTTTATGTTTCCTTTTCATTGTAGATGAAAAAAAAAAAAAAGGTAGTAGTGATCAGATCTTGTCAAACAATTAGTTCTGGAGGGTTAAAGTTTATACAAAACAATAATCAAGTAATTTGAATAGTAGTTAAATATTTATTCTTTCAGTAAGTATTTATTGAGTGCCCATGGTATACCATTCTAGATGCCAGAGATACCACCATCTCTATTTTGATGAGACTTAGATTCTAACGAAGCTGAAATACAATATCTAAACAACTAACAAAATATGGTGATTTCAAATGGCAAAAAACACAATATGAAAAAATAAGAAAGGCTGACACGTGGGAGGCAGAAGAAAATAATCTCTTTATCTGCTTCCCTTTCTTTAAAATATGTATAAGGATCTTCTTATAATACAGAATACTCATCAGAACTGCGTTTACTATTATTTTTAATTAAAAAAACTTTATTATAGCCACTCAGTGGTGGTGCATGCCTTTGATCCCAGCATTCAGGAGGCAGAGGCATGCGGATCTTGAAGTTGAAGGCCAGCCTGGGCTACAGAGCTAGTTTCAGTACAACCAGAACTACACAGAGAAACCCTGTCTCAAGGAACAAAATAACAACAAAATGTTATTGTAAAAAATTATCCTGCAAATAAATCAAAACATCACTCACCAACATCAACCAGACCCAAAGTCTACACAACTCAACGAACATCTGCATAGTTAGAATGGGCATTTGACCCCGAAGCTGCGGATCTTCCTTCTGAAATCTTCACGTGCAGTGTAGGATACATTCCATGCACATATGCACTACCAAAGCCAAAAGCTCCAATGACAGAATTGGAACTAGAAAAAACCATTTAGCTTCATACTCTCTTTTATAACTGGTGTCTATTCCCTACATTCAGTCCTTCCTGGTCCTGTGATACTTAGCTTTTCTTGTTTTCTTTTCTTCAGTTATACTGTACTAAGTGTGTATTTATTTACATATATACAGATATTATTGCCTAGATTCTCCATATGAAAGAAAATGTGCATTTAAGATGCTTATGTTTTTCTTTTGACACTGTGTAACTTCGCTTGGTATTATCCATTCTAAGCCCATCCATTTTCTTGCAAATATTTTAACTTCATTTTCCTCTGGAGCTGAGTATATGTGTATAAAGATACCAAATAACCAACAAGAATTGATGTGGTGGTATTGTGTTCCCCAAACTATTGTGCACCCTAATAAATTTATCTGGGGTCAGAGAACAGCCACTAGATACAGAGGCCAGTACATGGTGGCACTCATGCCTTCAATCCTAGCATTTCAGAGACAGAAACCCATCTGGATCTCTGTGAGTTCAAGGCCACATTGGAAACAGCCAGGCTTGGTGACACATGCCTTTAATCCCAGGAAGTGATGGCAGGAAATAGAAAGATATATAAGGCGTGAAGACAAGAAACTAGAAGCATTTGACTGGTTAAACTTTTAGGCTTTGGAGCAGCACAGTTCAGCTGAGATTCATTTGGATGAGGACTCAGAAGTTTACAGTCTGGAAACAAGACCAGCTAAGGAACTGGCCAGGTGAGATAGCTGTGGCTTGTTCTGCTTCTCTGATCTTCCAGCATTCACCCCAATAACTGACCTCAGGTTTGTTTTTATTAATAAGACCCTCTAAGATTCCTACTACAAATTGGGCTTAATGCCTGGCAGTGGTGTGTAGTTAGAGTTTTCCGCCTGGCCCAGTCAGGACAAATCTCTATTACCCGCCAGTCCCACAGTTGCTCAGACCCAACCAAGAAAGCACACAGAAACTTATATTGCTTACAAACCGTGGCAGGCTGCTTGTTATCTACTTCTTCTATCTTAAATTAACCCATTTCTGTTAATCTATACTTTGCCACATGGCTTGTGGCTTACCAGTGTCTTTACATGTTGCTTTTCATGGCGGCGGCTGGTGGTGTCTCTCCCCAGCCTTCTACTTCCCAGAATTCTCTTTTCTCTTGTCCCACCTATACTTCCTGCCTGGCCACTGGCCAATCAGAACTTTATTTACACAGAGCGATATCCACAGCAGTGGTGGGCCATGCCTTTAATCCCAGCACTCAGGAGGCAGAGGTGGGCAGCTATCTGAGTTCGACGGAGGCCAGTCTGGTCTACAAAGCAAGTTCTAGGACAGCCAGAGCTGTTCCACAGAGAAACCCTGCCTCAAAAAATCAAAACGAAAACAAACAAAGAACTGGGTTGAAAATAAACTTCAAAATTATGCTTTAATTAGAGGGAATATTAATCAATAATTGCCTGTTTCATTAGGGCCAACCCCGGAGAAAGCACATTTGGGTGCTGTGTGCCTGAGGGATTCCACAAATAAGGTTCCCTGCACGGTTTCCGCTCCACCGTTGGCACTTTGCAGCATCTCCTTTCTGAGGAACTCAAAGCCTGGATCCCAATCAGCTGTTAAAGATTGATGAAGTAGCTGGCTGCTGTCGTCTGCTGAGCTCACACAGTAAAAGCACAGGACACATCCAGCCATCAAATCAGGCCAAGTTCCTCATACTGTATCTCCTCGCCCAGCCTAAATACAAGGGGAGGTCCTTAATCCTAGGGCAACTTTTTTCCGCCATGATTTGCTGATACCCATGGGAGGCCTGCCCCTTTCTGAACAGAAACAGAAACTTAGGAGGAGTGGATTAGAGGGGATGAGAGGGGTGCAGAGACAGGGGAGGGAATGGGAGGCAAAGAGGGAGGGAAAACTGCAGTCAGCATGTAAAATAAATAAATAAATATAATTTTTAAAAGGAAAAATATTTAGGCCAAGTTGAAAATCCAGACTGGTGTCCTGGAGTTACTGCTAGGAAACATCCAGTCTTGGCTATATTGTTTTCATAATGCTTCCATTTCGTTTTCATCACCAATCAATAATATTGATAAATACGGTATAATACTATACAATAAATAAATAGATACCAGAGATACGAAAGTCCCTATTTCTATGGAACTTCTAGTCTAATGAAGATGCAATATAATGTTTGGGAAATGTTGACTGCCATCCATCTGCATATAAATCCAAGCCTTTGCTGAAGTGCATACACACACTGCTATGAAGTGTGCAGACCTTGTTTCTGTAAACCCCTATTGCGTCACTGTGGTTAATACAGAATTTGGTTCAGGATGCTGCTGTGGCCATTCACTGTGTAGGGTGCATGCCTGTAATGCCAGCACCCAGGAAGCTGAGACGGGCAGACACTGAGTCTGAGGACAGCCTGAGATGCGTAACAAGAACCTGCCTCAAAGAAAATAATGAATTAAAAAAAAAAAAAGTAAAAGATAATGTTTTGTGAAAAAAATGTTAAAACTGCACAGTTTGGGGGTAAAGAATGGGGAATAGGGAAGATTGTGAGGTGGGAGCAGAGAGAAAAGGGACTGCCTATCTATATAGGAGGAAGAAGTGACTACCCCCCTGTGGGGCCTTGACCACAGATCCACCCTACTTCTGACAAGGAAGTCCTGGTATCCGATTTACATAGAGATCTGGGTGGCTGTCACAGGCTCTATGGAAACTATTCTTCGAACAACAACAACAACAAAAACGGTACCAGGGAAGATGGCACACAGTGAAAAGCACACTTGGCTTGATCCAAAATCCATCGACTTCCATTAGAGGGCCAGCCCCAGTGTTCCTCCTTGGAACCAGGGCAAGCAATGCAGTTTCTTTGAGTTGGTCCAGAATCCCTGTGGGATTCTGACTCCATCAAATGCAGATTGACATCTATTTGCAGTGAAGTAGAAATGGTAGTCTCACTCTGAATTATTTAACATGGCAACATTTTGCCCATATAAATCATGTCCAGCTTTATTAGATTAGGCCAATTGAGGAAATATATACACCTGCCTGTCATGTAAAGCCCTTCATCTTGGGGAGCGGACTCCCCAGGGGGACATCCCAGGAAGTAAATTGAATACTGAGTGGTTTACCCAGTGATAGGCCCGAGCTGAAAATTGAAATTCTTGTATGGACATTGAATTCACATCAAAAATGAAAACCTAAGTATCTCTCCTGGTTACCAGGATGCTAATCACCAGAGAAGTTTAGATTGGCAGGAATATGCTGGTTGGCTCTGTGCCTTTGTGTTGGAGCTGGGCCCTCAATGTGATAGTGCACCTAAGGTCCTTTCAGATCTTCCTTCTGAAGAAAGACAGTCTACAAACGGCAGACTGTCGCTTGCATAATTCAGCCAAGTAGCTTGATAGGATTCCTCTGCATTTGGGGGCTTGTCAGAAAGGGACAGGAGATGACAAGTGGTTTACAGCGAACTAAAGCACAGAGATTAGCCCGCAATGACTTTTTAATCAGACAAGGCGACATAGTGATGCTCCACTGATAGGCTTAATTTCTATTAGGAGAGGCGAGGGTGGGGTGGGGGCGGGGTTACATCCAGGCCTGTTCTCACTGTACTCATGAAATCTCAGAGGAGAATCTCTCATTAAAAAAAAAAAAAAAAAAAAAAAAAAAAGCTATCTCTCAAACATCCCCCACTCCCCATATTAAAGCTCTTCCTAATTTAAGACAGGGGCGGGGCGGGGTCACTTAGTGCCACATATGGGGACAGCACTGAAAAATGACATTGTGTCTCCAGTCTCCCCCCATTCCACCCCCCCCCTCCCCACCCTAGTTAAAGGGAGAAACTATCCCTCTGAAGGGAAAAGCACCATGAGGGGACCCAGCGCCATTACTCTGAGAGCTGATAGGCACAGAAAGAAAAGGCCACTGGTCTCAGTTTACTGCCACAATGGCCTTTTATGAGAAGGATTAGACATGCCAGGAGCTGGCGCAGCATTCAGTGGTGCCCCTGACGACAATCTGGAAAAAAGATGATAAAATCAGTTTGTCGTAAGGTTAAATCACCAAAGACTTCCTAGATTGGCTTTTTGGATTCCCCCCCCCCCCCCTTTGGAAAGAAGATAAAAAAAGAAAGAAAGAAATATGGGCTGAGAGCTGGGGTTTTTTGTTTTTTTTTTTTTTTTCCTTTCCCTTCCTTCCCCCAACTCCCTATGTGCAAGATGTAGCATTCAGAAAACACGTTGAGCGAGTTGAGGCATTAAAAAGATCAGTCTTTGGCTGCTGAATGAAAGGCTGGTGAGTGTGTGACTCACATACTAAACGGAACCTGCCTTCAAAGCCCATTTTACTGCCTAATTATATATACACAAAATGTAGCTGTCTGTTTCAATCAAATCATAGGAAAAGGAATAAAACTGCTCTAAAGATGCAATTTTCATGGTTTGTCATAACCTTAGAAACACGGCTAACGCCAGAGGAGGAAGCGCAGCTGCGTGGTCCAGATAAGGCTCCAGTAATTGTTTTTCTTTTAATTATTACTTTATAAAGACATTATACCTCCTCCTCCTCCCAAGGAAAGTCAGTGTCCTCTGTCTCCTCTCCCGCCCCTCCCTTCCCATTTCACAGGGAGCTTGTTGATATGCATTTCAGCTGGGGCTGGAAGCCAGCGTAGCTATGGAAATAATATTTAAGTAACCACATAACTACAGGCTTTCCAACAGTTCCAGGGAGGAAACCATTTTGAAATTTATGTTCTAAATTGAGTGGAGCTTTCCAGAACATAGATAGAGCAAGAAAATGCAGATAAAGTGCTCAGACCTAAACAACGTCAGCACTCAGGCTTCACAGGAGTCCTTTCCGCTCCTAATAACTAATATGCTTATTTTTTTTAATTATTAATCGCATGAATATTTTCATTCTTGTCAGCCTCGCTGAAGAATGATGTAATAAAACACACAAAAGGCTCCCCCTCCCCCACTCCCTAACATTTTCTATGTGGAGGTTTTTTTTTTAAACAATAACCCAAAACTGTAAGGTTTAATAAGCCATTACTAATTTACATATTTTCATAGATTCAAGTCATTAAAATGCAATGATATTTTAATGGCTTAATATATATCTAATTGCAGATTAAAAGTTTCTACCACTGAAGATGGCATTGAACATACCACTGAGGGCCGGCAAGTGTTTAATTCAGAGGATATTGGCTCCTCATAACATTTCTTGGAGAATCAGGGCTCATTGCTGGAGGAGTAAACTGGTTATCTCATAAAAGGCATATTCTTAAAAAGTCATAATCTTAGCTACCATTCCCCTTTCATTTTCGCCACCCCAGGATTAGTTCTAGCTCCAACCCTGGCAGGTTTAGGATCTGTTGTCCAAATCCACAGAGTAAATAACTTGATTTCTTATGTTGATTAGGCAGATCCTTCCGTAAAGCTACTCTCAACGACTCTGAGCACTTCTGGAGCAGAAGAGACAGGCCAGAAAATCAGAAAGACGATGAGTTAGAGGGACTTAACACTCTGGAAAGCATTGCTTGAACCCCAAATTCCAAAGTGGAGCTTGTGACCTATTAGAAAGAAGCGTGCATGATGTCCCAGGATCATTATTCTCAACAGCTGAAAGTGGAGCCAGTCCAAATGTCCATCAAATGAATGGTTAAACAAATTATAGTATGCACATACAATGAAATATTATTCAGCTGTAAGAAGCAGCAAAGTACTCATAGACGCTATAATGTAGATGAACCTTGACACTATTATACTAAATGAAAGAAGTCAGACATTAAGGGTCATGTGCTAAATGATTCCATTTATATGAAGTATGCAGAATAGTTAAATCCAGAGATCCTGAAAATGCAAAGGCAGTGGTTAGTGGCAAGGAGAAGGAGGGCATTGGGGATAACTGTTTTGCAGGTGTAGGGTTTTCCATGGGAATAATGGAATGTTTTAAAATCCGGCATGGTGGTTGCAAAACCATTGGAACACACTAATGTTTCCATGAAAACACAAGAACTGTTTTTCTTTTCAAATTATTTTGTTATGAACATTTTGCTTCAATGAAAGAAACAAACAAACAGAATCTTAGTACTCTCTCACACATTTACTCCCTCCCTCACTGACCTATGCATTTTTTTCTTTTTTTTCTTTTCTTTCTTTTTTTTAACATCAAAGGACATCTATTTCCCACCAACCATGGGTCATAGAGTGAGTTCCAAGACAGTCAGAGTTGTTACACAGGGAAACTCTGTCTTGAAAAACAAACAAATAAAAATACAAAAAAGCCAAGCTACTCCCGACTTGTAGGCATCAAATCCAGAGATGGTGTATGAGGCATGCACTTCCCAGTGAGCTACATTCCTTGTCTCTGTTTCCCTTTGTAAAAATAGGACGAGTTAAGTTGAAAGAAAAATTAGTGTTGTAAAAATACAATATGTTAACTACAAAAAGATCTAAAATAAATTAATTGCCAATGATATGCTAAGCAAGGGTGAGCCATGAAAGCTGTACAATAAGTGATTTGAATTGAGGTTTGACTGGTCAGCCCTTCAGAGAGATTTCTAGAGGTCTCTGAGTAGCAGGCATCAGTACTAAGGCCTTCTTGCCAATATTTTGTTATCTACTTTGCAAAAGCCAGGGGATAGGAGAGTGATTATTAAGTCTGACACACCATTAGGAAGACGATGTCTTTGTTGATATAATGTGGATTTAGACAAAGTAGGATGAGACTGACAGAGATGAGAAAATTGGACAAGGACAAAGATTATGTACAGTACTTGCAGACAATTTGGGAAAGGGACAGAATTAGAATTCGTTTTGGGACCAGTTTATGGGAGAAAACCATAAGAGATTTGATTTCCTGAGAGTTCCATATTAATTGTAAATCTGCTCTTAGACCACACCAAGGAACAGGAAGCGACTGGGAATTGCCTCTGCCCCTCTAGCTGTCCCCAATCCAGGAGGATTTCGAGAAGTCCTGAAGGACCGTGAAGACAAGTAGGCATTAAGTACCAAGCTACAAATGCCTGGAGCGAAAGATCCTGAAACCCTGCAACAGGGGAATTTTTGAAATGATTTGAACTGTATTTGATCAGGAGCTCATTAAACTAGCTGAAGCTCTAGATGCTAGAGACGAAGTGGAAAGCCAAAGTTTGATGCTGTCTAGTGATACTTAAAACTGAGAGGATGAAAGTAGATCATAAATATGAGAAAACCAGTGAAACGGATCATTTTATAGAGTGGTAATAATCAAGAGAAAAACGAAATAATAGAAGGACAGAGAGGGTTGGTTAAGGCAGCATCTGATAGAAGCCAGAGAACACCTTTCTAAGGATGGAGCATGGAAATCCCATTGAAGAGCAGGAGTGGTTAGAAGGCAACATTTGAAATGTAGGGCGAAGCTCTCTGTGCAGAGGGAGCAGTCCATGCAAAGTCACAAGGCAGGGATGGGCATGGTGTCTGGAGGCAGACAAAGAGGACAGAAGCAAGGTTAAGACTGAGGGGGAGGGGGGACTATGCTGTTGGAGATGTGGATAGGAATGGGGTCAGTCAGGCTCTTCCAGCCAAGTGCAGGAGTCTAGATTTCACTCTGAGTGAAGAGGGAAACCACCGGAAAGTAATAACAGCGAAGTGATAGGATCTGACTTGTGTTCTTCAAATACTGGCCCGGCTAGAGAGCAGATAGAAGGACCAGATAGAAGGAAGGCAAGATGGCATGAGGAAATGAGATGGGAGACAAGGTAGGATCAGAGTCCCAGTCCAAGGGTGGCTGGACGGTGGTATGGATGCTGGTGGGGCTGGTAAGGACCTTGAAGGAGAGCATTGTTCCTGGCCACGTGCTGGGCATCTCTAGTCCCTTATAAACAGAACCTGAAAACAACATAGATTGCTATCGTGGCAAAAAGCCATCAGATAAAATGGAGGGAAAAAAACCCAAATTCAGGCAAAAGCCCACAGAGGTGGGCAGATGTGATAAACAGTTGTCACTGTAACCAAGGCCCTTAAATTTACACGGAAGAAAATGAGCCGTTCACACTTGTTAGAAGCAAATACTGATGACATGTGCCTGTCATCCCCAGGGTCAAGAAATTCTTGAGTTCAAGGTCAGCCTTGGCTACCTAGCAAGAACTTGTCTCAACCATTCTTATTTCCAGTAAACCAAGAAACAAAATCAGAATCTGCTCTCATAAAAAAAGATCTGCGTGATAAGACATTATTTTCCTGGTAAGATGTCACTCTCATACATGATGTGAATCTGGACATTTGCTACAGCTCTCTAAACTCCTTTCAATGCCAACACTTTGGCCACTGTCTGAGTCACTGTTCTATTGCTCTCTAAGACACCGAGGAACTCTTATAAAAGAAAACATTTAAGATGGGTGTTGGTGGTGTACCCCTTTGATCCCAGCATTTGGGAGGCAGAAGCAGGTGGATATCTGTGAGTTCGAGACCACTCTGGTGTACAGAGTGAATTCCAGGACAGCTAGGGCTATGCAGAGAAACCCTATCTTAAAAGGAAAAAAAAAAAAAAAAGGAAAAGAAAGAAAGCATTTAATTAGGGACTTGCTTACAGTTTTACAGTTTCAGAGGTTAAGTCCATTATCATCACAGTGGGGAGCATGACGCTGGAACAGTAGCTGAGAGCTGAGTTCTGATCCACTGGCAGTTGGGGGGAGGTATCTAACATGGGCTTCTAAAAACTCAAAGCCCACACCCAGTGAAACACTCCCCCCAACAAGGCCATGTCTCTAATCCTTCTAATCCTATCAAAGAGTTCCACTCCCTGGTGACTAAGTATTCAGATCTATGAGCCTATGGGGAGCATTCTTGTTCAAACAACCACAGTTTCTTTTCCATAAAGGAACTACTCTGAGATGTCAGAGACTTCTAGACACCCCTAAAAGATGACCCATTTCTCTGTCAAATAGGCTGGCTTCTTTTCCTGTTTATGAGACCATTAAATCTCAGGTACTGAGCGTTACCTCTGACCCTCCTTGTCTCTTCACTTACCTGTCTGCTCAGTAGCCATGACTTTTGTTCTACTGCCTTGGGGTTTTAATTTTTCCCATTACCCTTCCCTTTTCTGTTTTCTTCCTTATAACCATGTCTATTACATTTGATCAACCTATCCCAGCAGTCGGGAGCCGAGGAATACCACAAAGTCCCTGTAAGCATCACAGCTTTCAGCCCTGCTCCAGGGAAAGGTTTCCCCAATGCAAGTGTAAGAACTCTGCTCCAGCAAGGGAAGGATTCCCAGGGAAGTTGGTACAGCTCTGCTCTGCTCCTGAGAAGTGTTACAGCTCTGCTCCACCAGGGGAAAGCTTCCACAATGTTAGTGTTACAGCTCTGCTCTGCTCTGCCTCTGGCGACAGCTGGCCTCCACTCTGGTGAAAATGTCAAACCACACAGCAAACCTCACCCAAGGTATTTATTAGGAAGGAAGAAGAATCCAGGAAGTGTGTGTGTGTGTGTGTGTGTGTGTGTGTGTGTGTGTGTGTGTGGTGCCTCTAGGGTGAGAAGCAACACCAAAGTGAACAATGCGCAGAGCTGATATAGGCTTTCTTGGGGGTGGGGTTAGGGGGGGGGGGGGAGCCTTTCAGGGTGGCTTGGGATTGGTGAATTTTTATGGCCTGATTCTGGGCTAAGCTTAGGGATTGGTGGGATTTGGTGCTCAGGGGCCTCCTGGAAGGGTGGGATTTTTTTTTTTTTTTTTTTTTTTTTTGCCCAGAGATGGTGGGATTCTGCAGTCTGACTCTGGGCAAGCTCAGGGATTGGTGAGATTTCAAGCCCTGATTCTGGGGGTCAAGTCAAGGTCAGGGTGTTTTACCTTGGCCCAGGTCTTGGTCTAGTCAGGGGCAAAGTGTTTCTACGTTGTCCCTTTTCACCTTACACTCTCCTTGCTCCATCTAGTGTGATCCCTTTCGTTCATTGGGGTACAATTTCCTTGTCCTTTACATCTAGGCTTGGCCACCAGCGGGGCCTTGGTCAATGGGATGTTAATGAAAGTACAAACTTTAAGTATTCATACATGGGCTTATACTCTTTTGTTTGTGACTATAACCTTGATATCATACTATGAGTGAATTTAAGCTGTCCTGCTGTTCATGGGGAGGAAAATGAGGAGCCTAGAGAGACATACTGAGATGTTTTAGTTGGAGCAACCTCAGCGAAGTTATTGTATGGCTCTGACCTAAATGTCTGACCCCAAGATAAATAAGAACCATGTGTGGAGTCTCCTCTAAATTGTCGGCCCTCGTCATTTTCAGCCATAAAATGGATGTTGTCTTAAGCTTGCTCAATTTGGGGCTGCTGCCTAACACAGCAACAAATAAATAATAGTTTGGGGGGCATGGCGGCAGGACTTGGAGAGTCGCTCACATTTCAGGGGAACCAAAGTGCTGGAGCTGAGATCCTTACCGAGGTCTCCTGACTGCACAGTCCATTCTCTGTTTCAAGTCAGAGTGTCAGCACTCTGACAAAATGCTGGAGAAAACAACTTCAGAAAGGACGAAGTTCTTTTGGCTGGAGAGTATTGGTGGTTTGGGTCTGTCAGGATGGGAGGGCAGTGGAAACAGCAGCACACATCATAGCCCCCTGGAAGTAGGTAGAGCTAACTAACTCTGTCGGTTTTGCTGTTTAATCCATGTGGACCTCTAGCCTATAGAACAGTGGTACTATTACATTGAGAGTAGAATAACCCTTAGTTAATTCTGTCTTAAAACCCCTTCGAAAAACTCACAAGTGTGCTTGACTAATCTCCTAGCCCCTTTTCAACCTCATTCAAGAATAAATAACACACTGAGATCCACCCCACCATACCTCCCAAAAACCACCCCCCTGAGCTTAAATTGTGTGAGTGAAGAAAGAATGTTCACACAAATACTGAATATCCTAAATCATGAGATAGTAGTTCGAGAGACCTCAGTGTATGGTGAGACTGTTTTCTTGTTAAAAAGAGCAATGCCTCCAGGTGCTGTGCTTTCTTTAATCCCAGCACTTGGGAGACAGAGGCTGGAGGATCTCTGAGTTCGGGATCAGCCTCGTCTACAGAGTGAGTTTCAGGACAGCCAGGGCTACACAAAGAAGCCTATGTCAAAAAAAAAAAAAAAAGCAATGCCTTTTAAAGTCCTTGTGGTGGTTTGAAAGAAAATGATGGCCCCCATAGGCTCATAGGGAAGGGCACTATTAGGAGGTGTGGTCTTGCTGGAGTAGACGTGGCTTTGTTGGAGGAACCACTCCACTAGCAGATAGCTTTTGAGATCTCAGAAGCTCAAGGCAGGCCTAGTGGCTCAGTCACTTCCTGCTGCCTGTGGATCAAGATGTAGAACTTCCAGATCCTTCTCTAGCACCATGTCTGCCTGCATGCCACCATGCTTCTCGCCGTGATGATAACAGACTAAACCTCTGAAACTGTAAGCCAGTCCCAAAGAAGTGTTTTCCTAATAAGAGTTGTCATCATCATGGTGTTTCTTCATGGCAATAGAAACCCTAAGACAGTCTTCAACCAAAGATATGTGATTTGTCCTATATTTGGAAAAAACTCTTGAACTCACTTTTATGTGTCTCTAGAACTCAAAACAAATCTGTTAACAGTCGTTGTTCTATTAAAAAATGTTTAAAAATCTTTTGAAGGCTCTAAGCATCTACATCAACTCTAATCTGAGAGGTGTCCCATCTCTTTACTACTGGGACTAATGGACAGATTTTTCTATGAAACTAGCATAGTCCAGTGCCAGAATGATGGGAAAGCCAATTGGCTGAAGTCAGAATGGCCTCTCCAGGAGTTGTACAGCACATAGCTTCCCCAACAAATCACAGAATAAACCTGACTGTGGAGACAGGAGATGAAGGGTGCCTGTTGTCAAGCCAGAATTCAATGTCCAGGGCCCCCATAATAGGAGAGAACTGATTTGTACAGGTTGTCCTTCCATCTATACACATGTTCTGTGGCTCACACAAGCATGCACACACACACACACACACACACACACACACACACACACATACACACACATCTTAAAAGCGTGTACTGAGTCTGGGACATCACAGTTCAGTGAATGCAGGTTGAATAAATGAATTGCCATATGAATGAATACATTACAATAAGACCACAAAATACTCATTGGAATGCATATACTCCCCGTCTGGGTTTTCACATACATTTCAGAAGTTTGTTTCTTTCCACCAGACAATAACCAACTCTTCAAATTTTAATACTAGTAAAGATATGGCCACTACTTGTCCTTCTACTTGTTCTTTCTAGGTCTGAAGGAAATCCAGCCATTGCGAAACTCCAGGAGCAAAAACTACCCCCTTCTCCTCAGACTCAACAAGAGACACAACCTCCCAACACTGGAGAATCCTGGGCGAGTTGTAGTTAAACTGTAAACACTTACTTTGAGTATAGTTTTATGACTCAATTTTCCCTTTTCATGAGAGCATAAAACGTATTTTAAAAAATAAATAAATCTTTAATGGAAGTGTATGATGGTTGACGTGGGAAGTGTCTGAATCTGTCATATACAATGTAAGTACATATTTAAATATGCATATTATGAACATTTAAAGCAGCCATGGCTCAAGATAATGTTAAGCTTCTTATTTGAAACATTACTCTCAAAATATGAACCCACTAGCATTTTAAATACAGATTACATTACACGTATAGGCAAACACTATAAAATATTTTAATCTAATGTTTATTCTTGAATTTTCCCTGTCTTTCAGGAAATATTGTCCTACATGCCCACTACACTAAGATAAAAACATAAAAATTCCTCATCTGTACTTTTTTTGGTGTTAATGTAAAAATCTATCACAAAAATAGAAAATAGTTTATCTCCCATAATTCCTTTCTTGGGCTCTCCTTACTTCCATTTTTACGGCGTTAACATTCTCCTCTTCTCTTATGAGATAACCAGATGTAAGTTGATGTCTGAATCACCATCTGTCATCGGTGCCCTAATACCCAGCCCTAATGCAAATCACCACTTAAACATTCTCCTGCCCCTGCCTTTGTGACATCGATGCCACCTGTACATTTAACTCAATGGACTAGCTTGCCATCACCTTGGCTCAGTTTTCCTTCATGCCCCTTACTCTGGCTCCACTTAGGAACTCAGGCAAGTGGTCCCTGGCCATTAGGTTCCTCTGTTCTCCCTCCATTCCGTAGTTCCAGTGAAGCTGTTCTAACAACTTCTTCTGGCATGACTGTCTCTTCCTCTTTAGAGACAGTGATTCCAGCTCCTTACTACCTGACCTGCCATCAATCTACCCAGACTTCAAACTACAGACAGTGTCTAACACAACCAGGCTATCCTTTTTTTGCACATAAAATTTTTATAGACATCTCATTGCTCTTCAAATATGGTACATGTTTGCAAACCTTTGTAAATTGGCTCCAGCCTCAATAATAATAATAATAATAATAATAATAATAATAATAATAATAACAATAATAATAATATTAATAATAATAATCCTATCTCAGGCCACTCTCTTCCACTTTTAAACAAGGACTTTCTGCCCTACCTGTCCTATGACAAAAGGAATGCGTAAGCAGCGTCATGCACCCTGTGAGCACTCTCTAGGTGTTGTCAATTTCCTTTGCCTGATTGTTTTCTCATTCCTCAGCTTCCAGTAAAGTGTTTTCTGACTTCCAGTCACATGAAATCATCCTCTTCTCTTTCCCCACTGAACCCTGTCCGAATTACATGTGCCTGGTGTCATCCTACCTGGGTGGGCCACTCAGTTCCTGGAGGAGATGAGGAAGAGGGCTGTGTCTCCATTTTTGCACAGACAATAGCTAGGTGGTGCCTGCTGCTGAGTATGTACTGAAAAAAATGTTTGGTGAGCGAACGTTCATTTCAAATCTTCCGAAAGGCTCGAGATTGACCTATGACCTTCCAGAAATAGGAAGAAGAGGGCCCACAGGTTCAGAGAGTTCTATTACCATGGATGGTAAAAGTAGGCCTGCTATGTCCCAGACAAACTGCAAGAAGTTAAACTCCTTTTTGCCTTTCTCTCCTCTGTGTTTTAGCAAATATCTAATTTTAGACCGTTTTCACTTTCTCTACTTCCAAGGTTTAATGTTCCTGATTAATCTGGGTTTGGCTTAGTACTGCTGAGAATGTGTCAATGACCTCAGCTGAACTGGCAAATATGTTACATGAACTGAACAAGGAATTAAAACCAAAACCAAAACCAAACCAACCAAACAAACAAACAAAACCCCCTCTAGATCCTCAATAAATACATTCACGGGAGATGCTGTTGTAGACCTTTGCTCATTGGAAAACCTGCCATGATTCCAAAGGGCTGAGGTTGGGCAGTAGTAAACAACAGGGAAGGAAAACAGTCCTTGTTCAAGAAAATGCTGTTTCAGTCTAAAGTCCCGGAGATCATAAAAGATACATGATGTGATAAACAAAACGAACCAGACAGGCCTGTTCCATGACTAACCACTGATTGAATTTTCCAACACGCCTGGACTGTCTGAGAGATAAAGCATTCACAAAAGGTCCATGTTAAATATTAGGCTGTCAGGTTTTTTTTTTTGTTTTTTTTTTTCTTTTTTATGTTTCTACTGAGGTCCAACAGTTGAACGTTCTTCTTTCCGCTTTCAATTTTCTTCCATTTCTCCCTCTTATTGGTTGTTTGTGTTTTTGAATTTTTTATGATGTGTGAAGACTGGCAAACAGTTGCTATGATTGTCAAATGCCTTAAATCAAGAAGAGAGAAATGCAATAAAACAGTTTCCATGGTAACCCGCTGCAACTTAGTACCTCTGGATTATGAGCCAGCTTACATCCATGATCATTACTTGTTGACAGGAATAAATGGAGCCTAAAAGCATTAATTTCAGAGATAAAGCTGAGATGCAGGGCTAAGTTATAATAGTGTTTCAATATTTTCAAGGCAGCAACAGCAAGCGGACACCAATTGTGTTCCCATTTAGATGACGTTAATAAAGTAAGCAGAACATTTTGGGGAAATTGACAAGCTTTCCTCTCTAGGTGGCATAACCTATGTGCACTCCCCTCATGAGGCTGCAAGTAGTGGCAGGCACATGCTACTGATGGAGTTATAAGAAACCTAATGCCCAAAACTGTATGGAACGGTAGCTGGGCATGTTAATGAAGGAATAGCTCCAATGTGGAAATGATTCTCAAACTGTGGACATTTAGAAACTCTTACCACATAAATATGCATATTTAGGAGGCACAATCCTTTAGTCTTTTTTTTTTTCTTTTAGAGATTTTTAACGTGTGTGTGTGTGTGTGTGTGTGTGTGTGTGTGTGTGTGTATCCAAAAGAGGCCAGGAGAACGCGTTGCAGTGGTTGGAACTTACAGGTAGTTGTGAGCTGCCCAACATGGGTTCTAGCACCCACACTCCCATTCTCTGTAAGAGCCTTAGCTGCTGAGCCATCTCTTCAGCCCCCTCTGCTTTCTTTCTTTCCTTTCTTCTTTCTTTAAAAAAATAATTTATTGAACTTTATTTTATGTGCATTGGTGTGAAGGTATCAGAAGCCCTGGAACTGGAGTTACAGACAGTTGTGAGCTTCCATGTGGTTGCTGGGAATTGAACCTGGGTCCTCTGGAAGAACAACCAGTGCTGTTAACTGCTGAGCCATCTCTCCAGCCCCCTTCTCTTCTTTCTTTTTAAAAGAATAGATGCAATTAAATGTGAACAACCATGTGTTTTTCTACACATTCACACCCATATTCCCATCAACAGCATTCATACTATCATCAGATATTTTAATGTTTTTTTTTTTTTAAGGTACACTGAATATAGCTGCTTCCAGCTGGCTTCTGCAGTTCCCACTAACCAATGTAATCAACAACTAAAAGACAACAATTTTCAAAGCTGTAATATTTCTAAATATATCTTCATGATAATCCATAAAATCTGAAAGGATTTAATACAATGTAATATAATAAAATTGGTCCGTTTTCTCAACATTTAGATTTTAGCCAAGAGATAACTTCATTTTCTGAAGACTTCTGAGTTCCCTTTTCCTCCAAACATTTTTAAAGTAAGAGACGGGATTCTGGGCCAGCAAAAGAACTCAGCAAACAGAGGCACTTGCCACCAAACCCGATGACCTAAAGTCTAGCTCTGGCATCTACATGGTGGAGGGAGAAAACTGATTCCCACAAGCTGTCCTCTGATGTCTACATTCATGCCATGTGCACACACACATATACCAAATAAAATGTAATAAATAGAAAAAAAAAAAAAGAGGCAGGCTATTACTGCTGAACATGGTGGCTCATGTACTCCAGAGGTGGAGGCAGGCTGATCAAAAAGTTCAAGACCAGCTTTGGCAATTTATCAACTTAGTAGCCTGGGGTACAAGAGACCTTGTCTTAAAACAAACTGTGTCAGATAGCTGGGTGGGGTGGTGGCACATGACTTTAATCCCACCACTTGGGAGGTAGAGGCAGGGGGATCTTTGTGAATTCAAGGCCAGCCCATTCTATAGAGTGAGTTCCAGGACAGCCAGAGCTACACAAAGAAACCTTGTCTCAGAAAACCAAACAAAAACAAAAACAAACCTACCAAAAAAACCACAATAACAACGAAAAGCCAGACTCTGTCAGATGCAGGAAAGTGGAGAAAGAGAAAGACAGAGTGGAAGGGATTGCTTTTCTTTAAAGCTTGGTTTTCATTATCTCATGTCTCCTATTCAGAGGCAGTATGCGTCAGTTTCCACTTCTCTGCTCTTGGGTTTAAAGCTCCCAAGAAGGCTGCTACAAGCCGTTACTGAGATGGAGGTATGCCAGGAGCTTTGAGCAATACTTGATGCAAATTAAGTCCTTCGAGCAATTTGTTAGCTGTCTTTACCGTCACCATTACCACCACCACCACCACCACCACCACCACCACCACCACCACCACCACCATCACCACCACCACCATCATTATATCTTGTGTTCTCCATTGCATTTCAAGTCTACACGTGCCTAGAAATGTTTGCTAATTTGAATGTCTATTTGTTAACTGGATGTCACTAGCTTTGTTAGACTATGAGATTTTCAGGAAGTTTGGTTTTGTGGTCTTTCTTCACTTGCTCTGTACCCTCAGAGATTCATAAAGCTCTCATTAAGGGAGCTCAAGTGTTTTGTGCAGGAATGCTATCTCCTAGTATTGCCAATTTGTAGAATTAAGCCCCTAGGAATACTGCAGGGCCTCTGAACCAATGCAGTGCAGGCTGTATTTAACCTACTGACCTGAGCGGGCACATATTTAAGAATTCCCTTTATTTTCAAGCAGTGATTTAGAAACTCACTAGCTACTTCAGTGTTTTCAATTATTTTTCTCTACTTAGCCATTAAAGAATATAACCATTTTCCAATACAAGTAATTTTCTTCCATTCTAAGACAGAGGATTATGTCAACACAGCATTTAGCTTGTCCGAACAACAACAACAACAAAACAGACACTGACCTGTTCCTACACTGTTTTCAGTACTCATTATTAGGAATCCTTCCCATGTATTTCTAGCCATTTCCCTTTGCCTAATTCAGGGCGTATATTCTCAAATGGAATCAGTCTCTGTCTCTCTCGGAGCCAATGTCCTTGTTCTATGAACACAGAGAAAATAAAGGCTGCCAGGGTCCAGCTTGTTTCCCCACTCTCCTTACATGAAAAAACTTGCTGGTACACAGTTGTTGCTGGCTTTTGAAGTTACTAAATAACGTTTGCCCTGTATCTGAAGGAAGAGGTTTCTTAGTTTAGAACAAAGGGTTTTTATTTTATTTTATTATTTATTTATTTATTCTTTTGTTTGGCTATTTTGAGACAGGGTTTCTCTGTGTAGCCCTGGCTGTCCTGGAACTTACTCTGTAGACCAGGCTGGTCTCAAACTCAGAGATCCTCCAGCCTCTGCTTCCTGAGTGCTGGGATTAAAGTCGTATGCCAGGGTTGCAAAGGGTTTTTTTGGTTTTTTTTTTTTTAAACTGTTATGGTTTGTCTTCTCTGCTGTGGATATCGATCTGTGTAAATAAAGTTCTGATTGGCCAGTGGCCAGGCAGAAAGTATAGGCGGGACAAGAGAGAAGAAAGAGAATTCTGGGAAGTAGAAGGCTGGAGGGAGACACCGCCAGCCGCCGCCATGAGAAGCAACATGTAAAGACACTGGTAAGCCACACGCCATGTGGCAAAGTATAGATTAACAGAAATGGGTTAATTTAAGATAGAAAAGGTAGATAACAAGCAGCCTGCCACGGCTATACAGTTTGTAAACAATGTAAGTTTCTATGTGCTTTCTTGGTTGGGTCTGAGCGACTGTGGGACTGGCGGGTAAGAGAGATTTGTCCTGACTCTGGGCCAGGCAGGAAAACTCTAACTACAAATGGTGCCCAACGTGGGGCAAGAGTTTCCACCTAAAACCTGAGAAAAAAGATTCTAAGACGAAGCTAAAAACAGCTTCCTAATTGTCTTTCTCAAGTTAGCGGCAGCCTGCCGGTTTCAGCTACTATGGCGGGTTCCTGGCGTTGTGCGTCTGACCTGCAATGTGGCGGGAATGAGGAGTCTACAAGCGGCACTATACTCTGCTGCGTGGTGGATTTAGCCTTTGCTAGTTAAAAAAAAGAAAAAAAAAAGAAAAAAAGATTTCTGGGCTATGCACTGCTTTGATAGAACTGCTTCTGATAGTTGATGGTACACATGGCTCCAGACCCAGAGCTGGCGGTAAACTGTACCACCGCCATGTTGGGAAGCTGAGGTGGGCGGAGCCAGCAGCCACAGCGGCATTTCAGGCTTACAAAGATGGATATTACACAGAGAATCTGGTTTATGTTGTCTTTGGGATTTTTAACTAAAAAAAAAGATTTGATCGTAAAAGCTGTTGAGTTAAATAAATATGTAAATTTTAAAGGTAACTTGACTTCAAAATTTGGATATAAGGATATGTTGCTTTGGAAAAGAGTCTCTGCTTTTGTTTCCACAGAAAACCAGAGGCTGTGGATTTGTTCCAGATTAAGATATATCAGGTTTGATCAGCCAAGACCACCTGAAAGGTCTCCGATGACACCATGGCCCAGATGATCCAACATCCAGAATGGTTTCAAGACAACTGGCTCAGAGGTTCACCCTAATGGACTACTCCATAATCCTAAAATTTTCTTTTTGTCCCCATAAGATACAGCGACCCTCTCCAGCAGGAAGTAGTAAGAAAAACTACGCCCACATTCCCAAAATTATCAAGCTGGCTTTGGAGATGGAATTGGCTCACTCCTTCTCTAAACCCAGACATATTGCTAAAAGAAAAGGTTAAGAGATTCTTGTGTCCCAAATCAGAAGAGCCCTATGGTGTGGGACAGAGAAAAACCAATATTTTTCTTTAAAGCAGTTTAATTATAAATGAGATCTCCTTCTAAAGAAGAAAAGGGGAAATGATACAGATATAAAGGATGAAAGGGTAGATTAAGGAACTTACTTCTAAAGAGCAACAACTTGTTTAAAATGTCTTACATTGGTATAGATTTTAGTCTATTGATACAAACTTAAAGTTAATTTTGTTATACTATGTATATATTTCTACTTGTGTTTAAGGTATTATGTTTGTATAGCTCATTTAAAATTGTAATGGATAATTAAAAATAGATTAATAATTAATCATCTGTGATAATCATACTCATAGCCATGTTAGTTAAGTCTTCTGGGTATACATAGAGATATTTCAGATAGATAGGTAATCTTCAAATACTTCAAAGACCTTCGGAATATGGCATTTAAAATATTTTTAAAATTTAGACTTTCTGGACAGTGAGACATGTCTGCTCCTGGCAGCACCGATTTACTTCAGAGACAAGGATGGGCATTGAAGACACTTCATATCTTATTTTCACCTTGGCAAAAATAGCCATTTGGGCAAGAAACTGTTCTTGCCTGGACTGCTCGATCAACTGGACATGCAGGACCCATAGGAAGGTGACCACTGAACTTTGCTTGACAAAATGGTCCTCAGGCTCCTGCTTCACAGAGGAAACTGACAGACATTCTACAGGACACTGAGAGAAGTGACTGAGAGACTCTAGCCCTATGGACTGAAGACAAATGCCCCAACTTTACAAAGGAACATTAGGTGACTGTTCAGGCTGCCAGCTGTCTCTGTCTACCCTGCAAGACTCCCGAAAGTTGCTTACATCCTTCTCCCGGTTCTCAGGTAATATTATATCCTTCTGAGGTCTTTGATGTGGTTGAAGACTAGATAGTTATAATTTCCTCAGTTATGATACAAGATAATTTAGATATAAAACCTTAGACTCACAAATATAAGGTAGATAGGATATCTTCTTTAATATTGTAACTGTAATTCTTGCTCGATAATTGTTTTATGTAATTGTACTATGTAAAAGTTAAAACCTTCCTTAAAAAAAAAAAGAAAAGGGGAAGTGCTGTGGATATTGCTCTGTGTAAATAAAGTTCTGATTGGCCAGTGGCCAGGCAGGAAGTATAGGCGGGACAAGAGAGAAGAAAGAGAATTCTGGGAAGTAGAAGACTGGAGGGAGACACCGCCAGCCGCCGCCATGAGAAGCAACATGTAAAGACACTGGTAAGCCACACGCCATGTGGCAAAGTATAGATTAACAGAAATGGGTTAATTTAAGATAGAAAAGGTAGATAACAAGCAGCCTGCCACGGCCATACAGTTTATAAGCAATATAAGTTTCTATGTGCTTTCTTGGTTGGGTCTGAGCGACTGTGGGACTGGCGGGTAAGAGAGATTTGTCCTGACTGTGGGCCAGGCAGGAAAACTCTAACTACACTTCTCCATATCTCTTGGTTGGCTTTTTAAGATAGGGTCCCACAGTGCAGCTCAGGCTGACTTCAAACTGGTGATCCTCCTGCCTCATCTTCCCAAGTGCTATCCTCTGAGTCATGTGCTGCCACAGGCCAGTGATAATGCCATACGGCATTTGTTTGTGGTCTTCATTTAGAATACTTTATGATGGTTTGCTTTTAAAAAAAGATGCATTTAGAACGTGTCTTGTGCGTTAGATGCCCTTTCATAATTGACTTTTCATGCGAAGGATTATTGTTAATGCAATTTTACCTAAGAGCAGACAGCCACAGGTGCTTTCTCACTGTAGACACAGACTTTCTATTGCAATGGTGTCTTCATAGCTGTCAATGCTCCATTTTATATATATATATATATATATATATATATATATATATATATATATATAAACTTACCATTATCCTTGGGGGTGGGGGCAATTTCACACCTGTATTTATTCATTTTTAATTAGCATACATGTTATTAGGCATCGTTTGGACAATTCGAACTTTGTCACCCTGTCACGGTTGACGCTCTTCCTCCTTCGTCTCCTGCCCCAACACCGTGGTCAGTTCTCATGTGGTCCGTTCTCATGTCATGTGTGCTCTTCTGCCCTCTGCCTTTGTTCAGCCTCTCTTTTTCATCCTCTTTTGGCTCCTTTTTTATAGGCTTTACACACACCCATATTTTTTACGTTACCAGGTAGGATCCACATATGAGAGAGAGTATGATTTTTCTTTTTTCTTTCTTCTGGGTTTGGCTCACCTTCCTTCTGGATATTCTTCAGCTTTTTTGCACATCCTTTGTGTTAATGTACCCCGTTTTCATTATCCGTTCATCTACCGATGGCATCTTGGCGTCACCCTATCTTTATAGAACTTTATTTCATAGTTACTTTGGCTGCCGGTGTAGGAAGACACCCAGCATTTCATTTCAGCCTGAGAGACTTCACTATCAGACACCACATGACGCTGGCATGTGCAGCAGAAGCATGGCCACAGTCAGCACAGAGTGATGGTGTTTCTGGATGACTCAGAGAACAGTGACCTCAGTTTTGGGGTGCCGCTGTTCTCTCTAGAGCCCACTGTCCTTCAGCCCAGTGAAGGGCGTGGCCTCGGGGCCAGCAGGAAGTTGAGAGAAGGATACTGAGCCTTCCCTGGTTTGGTCAACCAAAGGAGTGCTTCCTGTCCCCAAGATCTTCAAAATGTTTGCCTGGAGACAGTGTCTTTCTTACTCTGCATTCTCATTCTCTCTTTACTATATGAGGATGATTGTACTTAATAACTGTATTTCCCTTACGAGGGGATCATACTAACATTCCCTGCACTTTTGCTGTGCTCACAGTTTCCCTGTTACGGACACTTTGAAAGCTTCTAATGAAAGTAGGCGAAAAGAGTCAGTGGCCCAGTTTGCCTGTCAGAGACTCCTCCGCTGAGGCTCAGAAAAAACGATCTCTGAAAATTGACCTCTCTCAGTTTCAAAAGAAGAGCAGCAGAGGCTGGCAAGGAGTTGCTCTGAAGTATCCTCTTGGACCTCAGAGGACAGATCTTCCTGGAGATAGTCAATTGCTGGGACTCCGTTCCCAAGGTAGCTCATTAGCAGAGGAGGCCGATGCGTGTGGAGTTGATGCCGCACCCAGGGCCCAGAGAACTGTATCCCAGGTTACAACACCATCTTGCTCCGGGTCCATCCATCTCCTCTGAACTCACTCTTTCTCAAGCATCCCCTCCATCTGCTTTCACTCTCCCTCATCAGAAATAGGTCCTCATCATCCAAAGGTCACTTTTCACGCTGCCCAGGACTAAAATTGTACCCTTCCCTCCTGTCTGTCCGCTGCTATGTTATTTCAGCAGGTCCAATGATTGACACACCAGGAAAGAAAGGCCGGCCCTTTCACCTCTCCTTTCCTGAGCTCCTCATACACCCCTGCTCCGCGTGCTAGCTTCAGCTTCCAGAACTGGCTCCTACTCTTTGGTTCTATTTGTGAAATGGTTGCTGTAAGGATTCTGGATACGCCCAGCTCGTGTGTGTGTGTGTGTGTGTGTGTGTGTGTGTGTGTGTGTGTGTGTGTGTGTGTCTCATCTGGCACCTTATTACATCATCAGCGGGGGACTGCGTCCCAGCCCAAAAGCCAGACAAGCACCTCCATGCTCTTTCTCTGTCTCCGTCTCTCTTTCTCTCTCTGTGCCTCTCTGCGCCCCTCTCTTTCTGTTTCCTTTCTGCCAGGCCTGGCTTCTCCTTTCTAACCCCTCTTCTCTCTAATAAAGCTCATTTTAACTCTCGTAACCATGGCTCCTGTTTCTTCCACCCAACACCGACCAAACCGCGGCCATCCCCCGGTATTCAGTGTTAGCCACCAGTGCCATATACCCTTTCAGTTGCCCTATGAGGACTCTGGGTAGATCCCTTCATTTCTCTAAAGACTGTGTAAGACAGGAAGTCACCTCTAGTCTCTAACTTCAGTCTACAATTCTCTGTACTGTCTTCCCACGCCGCTACCAATCTCCCTTCATTATTCCTATTGTCAAGCTTGTCTTTAAATTACAGCTTTATCACTATCTGTTATTGTTTGGTTGATTTTTAAGAACTTATTTTGGTCAGGCGGTGGCGCACGCCTTTAATCCCAGCACTTGGGAGGCAGAGGCAGGTGGATCTCTGTGAGTTCAAGGCCGGCCTGGTCTACAAAGTGAGTTCCAGGACAGGCTCCAAAGCTACACAGAGAAACCCTGTCTCAAAAAACCAACCCCCCCCCCCAAAAAAAAGCAAACTTATTTTGTATGTATGAGTGTTTTGCCTGCCTACCTGTAAGCTCACCACTGCATGGAGCCCAGAAAAACACACTGGATCTCCTAGAACTGGAGATTCTGATGGTTATGAACCACAATGTGGGTTCTGGGAACCAAACATGGAGCTCCCAAGTACATTTAACTTCTGAGCCATCTCTCAAGGCCCTGTTTGGTTGATTTTTGAGACAGAGTCTCCCTGAACTGCCTAGGTTGTCCTTGAACTCTTCATCTCTCTTTCTCCTCCTGAGCTGGCTTGTGCCAGGAAGCCTAGATTAACTTTCTGCCTTTCTATTTAGAATTCGTTTTTAGAATGACAAGATATTTGTGTAGTTTACTATTTCCACACTATAGAGAAAATATCTAATATGTACTTAGTGATAGCTGAATTCAACTGCCTTGGATTTTTTTTTTTAATATGACAAGTACATTCAAATAATAGGTAGCATAGACTGTCCAGGCATCACCATGATGTCAAATTCCTTGTCTGAAGGTTACTTTAGAAAAAGAATTAATAGAACTCAATTTGTAATGTCTTTGTGCAAATTTGGAAAGAGATCCCCCATCATGATGAGAAGAAACAGAGAGGATTGAAATACAGATCCATGGACATTAGTGTAGAGAGAGAAGAAAGAACTGCCTCGCCTTCTTGCCCAAGAGATGGTCATTAGCAATTCCACCTTTATCTGATCCTGCAGGGAAACACAATCTCACTAGCATAGGAACACATCATAAACTTCCTCCATACAAAGAAAATGAAAGGGGGCATCCCCACCCCATGTCATGATGCAGAAATCATGGACATTCTGAAATCAGCCACCTCTTCACTTATCCCAGCTTTGTCAAGATAAGCCCTTTATTGCACTGTTCCAAGGCTTTATAGAGGAGGTAATTTATATGACAGTAATTAAGTTGCTATATTTAGAAGTGTGCTCTTTACTCATTCCTGCTAACTTGCATTTGCTTAAACATTCGATGGACTTTCGAAAACTCAGAAGGCATGTATATGTTACTATGTAAAATATGACATTTTGGTAAAACACAGTGTTGGTATATCTTTTGCACCTTAGAGGTTCTGGGAAAGACCAGAAGAATACTAACTCTAAAGTTCCTCTGTAAATAATGTAGTGTGGAGGAAGCAAAATGCCTGTGCTGACTAGTCTCTTGACACAAGCTAGAGTTATTTGAAAGGACCTCAACTGAGAAGATGCCTCCATAAGATCCAGCTGTAATGAATAGTGATTGATGAGAGAGGGCCCATCCCACGGTGGGTGGTGTCATCCCTGGGCTGGTGGTTCCAGGTTCTATAAGAAAGCAAGCTGGGCAAGGCATGTGGAGCAAATCAGTAAGCAGCACTCCTCCATGGCCTCTGCATCAGCTCCTGCCTCCATGTTCCTGCCCTGTTTGAGTTCCTGTCTTGACTTCCTTCGATGATGAACAGCAATATGGAAGTATAAGCCAAATAAATACTTTCCTCCCCAACTTGCTTCTTGGTCATAGTGTTACATCACAGCAATAGGTACTCTACCTAAGACAATGCCCTTTCCTCAAGTACTTATTTATTGTGGACAGGGTATCATGATGTAGCCTTGGCTGGCCTGGAACTCAATGGGTAGTCCAGGCTGGCCTTGAACTCACAAAGATCCACTTGCCTCTGCCTCCCTAGTGCTGGGATCAAAGGTATGTGCCACCACCACACCCCACAGACAACAGAAACTTTTAGAAGTTAAAAAGCAGAGCATACACCTTTATTGTTATGTGTTTAACACAATATGGATGCTTGTAAGAAAATGAAGATCCCAAGAAACAGATAGTGCTAAGCATTTTTAGCACTGGTTGATAAAGTGGGTAGCTGTGGAGAAGTATGGATAGGCCAAAGACTACGACTTAATGGGAACAAACTGGCGAAACGGAGTCACCATACTTGTTATTTGAGATTCTTCTCTAATTCTTTGGGACTCTGTGGGTGTCCCTCAGCTGATGTTCTGCAACCTGCTTCAGAAGGTCAGAAAATCTTCTCCAGGTTTTGTAGCTGGCTTCAGAGAAGGAAAGGAGAATGTCAGAGAGACTTCCCTGCTTCTGGAGTTTTCTCAACTCCCTTTACCTTAAAATAGTCAATATGCCACAGTGCCATGTTTTAGGGTAGCACATGCTGAGCCCTATCCATGTCTGACTAGAGGGACGCCTCTATGGGTTGATTGATCTTTCTCTTCAACTATTCTTATTAGTGTTTTTTGGATGTGGTACCTTCAAGCTATCACAGGTTTTTGCTTGGTTTTGGTTTGTTTGTTTATTTGTCTTTTTTTTTTTTAAATATGAGGTTGCGAGACACAGTGGTTTATAGTTACAATCCCAAAACTGGAGAACTTGAGGCAGGAAGATTATGAGTTTGAGGCCAGGTGGAACTACACAAATAGAGCCTGACTCAATAATAATAATAATAATAATAATAATAATAATAATAAAAAATAAAAACAACCTGATATTAGTGCATTTTTCTTTATCCCTGATGTTCAAACAACGAAAGTCAAGCAACTGTTTTGTGGGGCAATTTATCTGAAACTTTGACTTAATGCAGGCCCTGCTAACATTTATTTCATGGCGCGCGTTTGTTTAACCTTTGGACTTAGCAAACACAGTGAGTGAGGCCCACCGGAAGTTGACTGGCCATCTGTGCTGTGTCATATAGATGAAGCATGGGCCTTTCTTCCTCTTCTGGTGTCGCTGGTCTCAAGGATTTAGTCAAGATAACAGTGCCGGTCTTTTGTGTTGAGATACTTCAGTGTCAGGGTCAGTTCTAGAGGGGGAAATGCCCACAAGCGTAAACACATTTTCTTTGCTTGTCTCTCATTTACGTCACAGGCCAGGCTTCTATAACAAAGTAAGATCAAGAGAAAAAACCAAGACACTGATTTCCTACACCTTTTATGTGACTGACTGACGTGTCTTTCTAAGGAAAGGAAGAAATGGGATAAGTTGTGTAGTCTTGTGCTTGGGCTTAAGGAAGGGTGTGCTGTGTCAGTGAAGTGAGATTGGAGGATGACAGGGTAATATTTACAGGTAACTAACAGGCCTGCTGTTTTGGTTAGAATGTGAACCTTTCCCAAAAGCTAGTGTGCTCAAACATTTAGTCACCAGCTGGTGGCTCTGTTTGGGGTGCTTAGAACGGAAACCTCAGGAGTTGAAGCCTCATTGAGGAAGTGGGTCATGAGTCACTAGAGTGGGCCTTGGGGTCTTGCAGCCTGGCCCTCCTTTCCTGTTCACTGCGTTTCCTGAGTGTGGATGCCGCCTGCCAGCCGCTTACGCCTCCCACCATGCCTTTCTTAGCATGCTGCCCTGTCTTCTCAGGCATGGAAGACTGTATCCTTCTACATCGGAAGTCAAGATGAGACCCTTTCTCCCTGAAGTTGCTTTTGTCAATGTCTTTTAGGAGAGCAAGAGAAAAGCAACCAAGACACATGTTAGTCTGGATTTTTACAGGCCCATAGTGTCTTTAGAGAAAAGGGTGCACCTTTTACCAAAGGACAGTTCCTCTCATGTGAGGATCCTATGATCTTTAGAGGAATTCTTCCTATGTTTTATGACCTGGTTCAGGAAAGAGACCTCCCTCTTCTTTAGCTTAAAATGGTTAGTATGCCAAGGTGCCACATTTCCAGTTAGTAGTGTGCCATTGACCCCATAAGGCCTTTTCCACTGCAAAAGGAAGAAAACTCTACTTCACCAGCAAGCTATGTGGTCCTGGCTGGAGTGGGAAACCATGCATCGATGCGATGCGTTCCTTTCCCATTGTGTCAGGTGAACCTCATCTTCCATTTCATTGGAGCTATTTTACATCTCTGTGGGTAATTTATAGACATGCAAATCTTCCCTGTTTGGTAAAAATTTAATTGACTCCACTCCTCTACCACTGGGGGAATAAAAAGAAAAGAAACCCACTGATTTCTTCTATCCCATCCTCACTTCAATGTATCCCTTTCCATTTGCTGGAAGAGGTGACAGTATCTGCTGGTTCCTCTTTGATTAATGGCCAGGATCAAATCTTTTACATGTGCTCATTTTTATATCTGTAGGAAGGTCATGATTTTACCCTTCTTTGGAAAATCATCTTTTCATACCTTTATCCTTGGCCTTTAACTATCATGTCTACCACATATGGTAATTATGTTTTTAAGTAGGGATATTTTGTTTCCCAAATTTGAGAGTTGATAAGGATTACTATTTTTGTGTGCATGGTGACCTACAACACTATGGCCTGAATGTTCCAGAAAATCTGGAATTCACAATTACAAAATGGTGTTTTTCATAGAACTATAAAGACAAAAAATGCCTCAAGCTTATCTGTTCTCCAATGCAGGCCAACCAAAGATGAGAGAAATGGATAAAGTTTGCACAGATTCTGAATTGAGTGCAATGGCACATGTGTATGATCTCAACACAGTGGAGGTAGAGGGGGCTGGTTGGGGCAGGAGGCTCTGACATTAGTTCAAGGTTGTCCTTGACTACAAAGAGTTCAAGGCCAGTCTGGACGTGACACATCCATTGCATGCATCAATTCACTGAAGCTTTGGTTACCTCCACAGGAACTGTACAAGGTCAAGCTTGTCACCTCATCATGCAGGAGAAAGGAGCTCATGAGGTCCAGAGGCTCACTGAAGGAGGACCTTCAGGAATGGGTGCTGGGAGAGGCGGTATCTTCTTCAATGGTATAACCACTGACAAATTGTTCCTGTTTCTGTGAACAGTCTCCCCTCATGCTCATGTGAGCAGCCATCACTAAATTCATTGGAGACAAAAAAACTTAAAAGTAGGAGGTGTTGCATGAGTGCACATGCGCAGTTCAGGAGTTAAGCAAAGGGTCTTGTGTCTCACATCAGCAGTGTGAGCTGGTGATCAGGTACATGTGGCATGGTCACACAATCTGCCCCTTAAAGAGCCGTGACTCAGTTCTCTCTCTCTCTCTCTCTCTCTCTCTCTCTCTCTCTCTCTCTCTCTCTCTCTCGGCTCTGTTCTCTCTCCCCCAACCCCACTATCTTTCCCTCTGCTCTCCACACGTGCTCCTTTCCCAGGCCTGGTTCTCCTCCTCCTAATAACTAATACTGGGTTCTGTTGTGACCGTGACCAGCGCCGCTTATCATTCATTTCAGGAGGGACCTTGTGGGGAAGAAGGGTTACTCTGGGAAAAAGGAATAGGAGAGGGGAGTATAGACATGTATGAAATTATCAAAGAATTGAGGGGGGGGGGAAGCCTAGGGACTGGAGAGAGATGGCTCCGTGGTTAAGGTCACTTGCTGCTCTCCAGAAGACCCAAATTCAATTCTCCACACCCAAGTAAGGCATGTCAAAACCTCCTGTACCGCCAGACCCACGGGATCTAACCCCTATCTTCTGGCCTCTGTGGTCAACTACATGCTCATGTACAAACAATCACTCATGCACGTATACATAAAGAAACACACAAAATAAATAAATATATTTTTTTAATCAAGTGAAATTAAAACCAAAACAAGAGAAACAAAACAAAGTCAACAAGATCGCACAGGTTTGAGGAGTCACAGAGTTGATCATTCTGATTGGACAAAGCTTTTCTTTGCCCAAACCCATGTGAAAGCTCAGTTGCTAATGCACCATTATCAAGAGTGGATGGGATCTTTAAGAGGTATTAGTCATGGGGACAGGGTCCTCATGGGTGCCTTGGTGCTTTTCTCCTGTGACTGAATTCCCTTCTGAAGAAGTTTAATCAGCCCTCTCTGGACCATGTGCCTACTTGGCCATGGCAATGAGACTCTCAGCAGGAGCTGAGCAGAGGCAGATGCCCCATTATGGACTTTCTGTCTCTAGAACTGTGAGCAAAATATACATTTCCTTCTATATTACCTGCTCTTGACTAGTCTGTTATAGCAACAGAGCACAGACTAAGACAGATAAGAACTTAAGCAAGACTAATTCAGATGTCTAGAGTGCCACAATAAATTTACTCCTTTGAAAGTGGGAATTACAAGACATACTTAAAAATTGTCAGATGTACCCAATACTATGCAAGTCTCTGGTGCTCTCTTAGGTACAAAATGAGATGATAAAGAGAATGGCGCAATTTATACATTTGATTGGTCTCCTTAATCTGTAGGTACCCTTCATATTTCACTTATATATTTCCCACAATGCCTAAGCCCGTAATAAATGCTTGATAACATTTCATTGAATAGACTTGATTGGAGCCAAATTAGTTATGCAAACCAACCTCAGCTGATTTTAAACAAAGCTTCCTTTGACTGTAGCTCTTGAAAAAGGGGGCATGCTGCTTCCGTGACTAGTTCTAACCTAACCTTTATTCCAGCCACAGATTCTAAAAATAGTCCAAGCAGGTGAGTGGTGAATAATTTAGAATCTAGAGCAATTGTTGTAACTGAATACCTGGACCTACTTTCTGCCAGGAAAGTCACTCTATGTTCTGATTTGCATAGGGATATTTCCACAAGGGCTTCTGCATAAGCAACTGTTCATCTAAGCCAATGGTTCTCAACCTGTGAGTATTTACCCTTTCACAGGGGTTGCATGTCAGATATCCTGCATATCAGATACTTACATTACAATTCATAACAGTAGCAAAATTATGGCTATGAAGTAGCAATGAAAATAGCTTTATGGTTGGGGGGTCACTACAACATGAGGAACTGTATTAAAGGGTCACAGAATTAGGAAGGTTGAGAACCACTGCTTCTCAGCAAAACAGCCACTGTACTTTACACTTGATAGCTGTTCCTTCCCCAGCAAATATTCTCAGGTGAGAATTCAGCTCAGGGGCCTGAGGCAGGGCAGTCTTAGCACATGGAGAGCCCTTTAGGTGTGTGCTAACAATATTTTGATATACGCGGCTTCTCCTCCCCCCAAGCTGTTTCCTTCACTGCCTGAGCTGTTTGGTAATGTCTCAACTGCTGCTGCTGAAGCCTTTTCTGGCAGGCTGCCCAGGGCGCAGCTCGCTCTAGATTCTGCCTCTCTCCAGGAGTTGCCTGCTCCCCGCATAATGGGAGTACTGAAAGCAGCGAGGCATTCGGTCGACAAGGTCAGAGCGCCTTTCCTTCCTGCAATAATCAACCAGTGTAGCTCTTCCTCAGACCCGGAGGAAGAGAAGATAGGAGTCAAAAGAGCAATTACATTTCACATTGACTCCAGGAAAGGCTTGGATCACGAGACAGAAAGGAAAAAGTGGATCCTAGCCTCCTCATTCTTAGCTGGTCCCCTTCTGGTCATCTTTGTGTGATTGACACAGTTCTGAGGCTGTAGCGGGTTGCGGCTTGATGACGTGAGAAACGCATTTTCTGCCTGCAGATGAGACCCTTCTTAGACATTTAGCACTGTCAGCATATTGCAAAAGAATGCAAATGAGCTGCAGGATCTATAACCAGAGACAGTAAGCAAAGGCCATTAATTATGTTTTTAAAAAAATGTTAACCCTAGCAGACTGTATAACAAGCAATTGTGCTAATTTCAATCTGTAATCAGTCCCTACATTAGCATAACTTTATTTATTTATCATTAAGGCAACCATTTAGAGAATATAATTTGGTTGGAAATGTCAGTAATTTTGCAGTGGCAGATTGCTGTTACACAGCTACCTCTGTTTGACCTTACAGCTGCCAGGACTAATTACTGTAATTGCATTAATTGCACTGACCATTCTGGTGGTTAATGTAGTTGCTGTTACTCTTTCACCGTTGAGCAAATCAGCCTGGCTGCATTCTTAGCAACATGGGCCAATACACTCCTGTAAAGGTCTCTGCGGATTCCTTTTGTGTTTGAGAGCCCAGATGAGCCGCTTGTTATTTCATTGGTGCCCCCTCATCGACAGCGTGAATTCTGAAGAAAGCCTCAGAAAGCTGGAAAACAAACTCCCAAGCTCTCCCAAACCCAAACCCTAATAGCAGCAACAATAACACACACACACACACACACACACACACACACACACACACACACACACGACAGAGAGAGAGACAGAGAGAGACAGAGAGAGAGACAGAGAGAGAGACAGAGAGAGAGAGAAGAAACTGCTATGGTTCTAACAGATTCTCATGGCTTTATTGGAAGTTGAGTAATGTTTAAGAAATGTTTGGGGTCGGGCGGTGGTGGCTCATGCCTTTAATCCCAGCACTCAGGAGGCAGAGGCAGGTGGATCGTTGTGAGCCTCGTCTACAGAGCGAGATCCAGGAAAGGCTCAAAGCTACACAGAGAAACCCTGTCTCGAAAAACCCAGAAAAAAAAAAAATGTTTGGAGCAGTTTCGACAGTAAATTAAAACTCTTTCATCAAACGTTTTGGAATGAAGGCTTCTTGAGAACTCAAGGCTGTTGTTTGGACCTAATAATTGAACAGGTAGCTTTCCCGGGAACTAGACTCGACAGAGATTTAAATATTTGATTATGATGTGACTGAAGGCCCATGGTACTGGGAATCTATAAAACAGATACTCTATCCCTCTAGGAGGTGTTCCTCAGGACATTTGATAAATAATTTACTAGTAGGAACATATCTGTGAATCGAAATGAAGTCCGTGTGAAGTTAGTGAGTCTCCAAGTCAGATGGCTGGCTCGCCCAATGCATTAGCTTATCCACTGCAGGAAACAATTGCCTGTTTCTTCCAGGTGACCATCTAACCTCTGGCTAAACACCAAGTACTTCATTCTTATTTCAATTTTATTTTATCTTTACAGTACCCCGAGCCTTGTGCATGCAAGGCAACCAACCACTCTAGCGTTGAGCTATGTTCCCAAACTTCACCAGGTATTTTCAAGTTGTATCATTCAATAACTTGAACTGTAAAAACATAGTTTGATATGCCATGGCATGTGCTTATCTGTTTTATGACAACTCATTGGCTAATAACGAAAGTTGACATGTACTGAGTGAATGCTACGTTCTAGGCATTGTGGAGACACTGCCAACGCACCTCAGACTCACTAAGGAGCAGAGAATGACCTAGAACTTTTGATTCCCCCAGCCTTCACCTTCTGAAGGCTGGGATGACAGGTGTGTGCCACTATTCCTGGTTTATGAAGTGCTGGAGATTGAACCTGGGGCTTTGCACATATTAAGCAAACTTTATGCCAAGTAAGCTATACCGCCCCCCAGCCTTGTTTTTGAAGCTTGAACATGTTTGCTTAGCCCTCCCGACAACCTGTGCAAAACACACTATTCATAAATGTTGCTATACCTAGGAAGTTGTATAATTCATGGCAGGATCAGGCTTCCCCAACCCTTGGGAGAAATGTTTATTTAAGATTTAATTTTATATATTATTTGTGTGTAGGGGGGGGGCATGCCATGGTGTACATGTGAAGGATCAAGGACACTTGATGGGGTCATTTCTCTCCTTCTACCTCTCTGTGTGTTGGATGAAATCAAGGTTACTAGGCTTGCCCACTGTGCTCGATTGCCTTACAATTGAATGAATTCTTCCTATAAGGCCACGGAGAGCTGATGAAATGGCCCTTCTACTCTGCCAGGAACTCCTAGCTAGCTGTCTCTGGTTTCTCATATCACGGAGCTCCAGTTTGGCAATCTGTCTCCCTAAAGCGAGACAGCTGGATCTGAATGAATCTTAACTCGCAGAATGCCTGCACTGTTGCTTCAGGCTAAATTCCACTCATCTTCAAGTTTTCAGGCCATCTGTCACTTCCTTGAGAGAGCCTTCCTTACCTCCAGCCTATCTCCGGAAGCTTCATCATAAGCTCCAGCAGGAGTGTTCACAGCTTGCAATTGAATAATTAATAATTCCAATTCTTTGCCATTAATAGGGAAAAGAGGGATAGTGTTGCCCATTTCCAGTAGCTTTACTGTTAACTAGTAGATTAACTCGTTCACTAACTAGCTAAGTAACTGGTTAATCACTATAGAAGCTGAAAGAAATTCACAAATTCTTCTGGGTGTATTTTGTATTCCACCTACAATATTGCTACACTAGTTTGTTTCCTAATGCTAAGATAAAGGCCATACCCAAAGGCACCTTGGGGAGGAAACAGTTTCTGGGACTTACACATCCCACTCACAGTCCATCCTTGTGGGAAGTCAGGGCAGGAACTCCAGGTAGGAATCTGGAAGTATGAACTGAAGCAGAGACTGTGGAGGTTCTGCCACATCAATCATTTCTCAAGAAAATTCCCCACAGACTTGTCTCCAGGCCGAGCTGTTGGATTTCCTCAATTGAGGTTCCCTCTTCCCAGATGACCCAAGCTTGGGTCAAGTTGACAAAAACAAAAAGAAAAACAAAAACAAAGATTTAACCATCACATTTCTTTCATATGCATATGACAGGCTTTTTTGCTTGCTTGTTTCTGTTTTTGTTTCAAAACAGGGTCTCACTAGGTAGCCTTGCTTGGCCTAGAGTTCAATATGTAGACCAGGCTGGCCTGATATTCTCAGAGATCCCTGACTCTGTCTCCTGAGTGGCTAAAGGGCTTCTACGTACACATTTAGCTACACAAGGTGAAGATACACGACTGTGGGATTTTCGGAGACAGGGACTCATGTAGGTCAGGCTAGCCTGGAACTTGATCTCTTGCTGACATTGGCCTTTAACTACTAATCTTCTTGCTTCTACCTCCCAAGTGCTAGAAATACAGATGTGCTCCACCACACCTGGCTTATAAGTTGCTATAGGTGGGACCTAGGATTCTAAGTAAGTCAGACAAGTACCCTACCAACTGAGTTACATCTTCATCCCATGAATGGCTTTTTCTTAAAAAATCCACCTCACTGGGCATACTGATGGCTGCCTGTAACCCCAGTACTTGGTAGTTGAAGAAGGATGATTGTGAGTCCCAGATCAAACTGGGATATTGCAAAACCTTATTTTTTTATTTATTTAAAAAAAAAAAGCATGTCTAGAACTTGACTGGGTGGAGAGCCCTCAATATAGACTTTCAGAGAGGAGGTAAGTCCCTTTGACCCAGTCTTCCTAGTCTTTCATCTACTGCCCTTTTACACACAGCTAATTCCTTGGTGACAGCTTGTGGCTCTGTCAGGCCTGGTGTCAGGTCACTGTGCCTTAAACATCCCCTACACAGAATGGGGACAGAGGGCAGGAGAGCAGATGAAAGGGTACATACTCAGAGAACAACACGGCATGTGTAGAAATGCCACAATGGAACCCATTAATTTGAACAATTAATATGTTTTTTTAAAGAGTCACAATACAAAACTAAAACCAAATCAAAGTGGGAAGAAACAATCCAGTTTTCTGTCTCCATCATGGTGGCGTGTGGTTCCTCCGAGCTCTTATTTCCCACTCTTTCTGGCTTTCTCTTTCTGGACCCCTTCTCAAGACTCCCCTGGGACAGCACATCCTAAGTTTCTTTAGTCAACTCTACCTTCTCGGAGACTCCCTTCTCTCCCTCTCCCTATCCTGTAGCACGGCCTCCCTCAGTCTTTCATTGCCTGCTCTCTGGGCCATCATGCTAGCTGCTGTTTCTGCCTTTTGCTCTCCCACCTCTGTAAGCGTTCATAACTGCCACATTTCTTTCTCCCATGGAGGACCACTGGGATCCCCTAAGAGCCAGAAAACTTGTCCTGCCTGTAACAGGCAGGCACATCTCCCAGGTATCTACATCTGCAGTCTGAGGTCACTCTTTGCTAGAAGCAAGATCAGAGGTAATCAGATCATTCTATTTTTCTTTTTGTCTTAACATTCCATCTCGATTTCTTAGAAATGTTATTGGTGATTCCTCATTCTCAGCCTGAGCACAATGGTAAGAAATACAATAAACTCAACGCTTTTATCTTTATTTTTGTCAGCAGAATTGACTTTTTAAAAAAATCTAGTTTGCTTATATGTGTATGCACATTTGTGTATTTGTCACAAGGGTGTGGATATCAATGGAGTTCAGAAGAGAGTATCGGATCTCTGGAGCTACCTGACTTAGAGGCTGGGAACTGAACTCAGGTCCTCTGGAAGAGCAGCAAACACTCTTAACTGTGGAGCCATCTCTCTAGCCTCTGACTATATTTTTTACTTCATTATTTTTTAGTTTTTGTGTTTATGTGTTGGTTTTAGACTGGATCTCATGTAGCCCAGGCTGGATTTGAATTCACCTTATAGTCAAGAATGACCCTGAACTTCTACACCTCCTGTCTCCACTTCCCAAGTGCTAAGATTATAGGCAACCATCATCACATTTAGCTTTAAAAAATAAACACATAAACCAGCAAACCAAATGAAACCAAACTCCCCCAAAAAACTACATTTATTCTTTTTTGGGGGGTGGGGTGGGGAGGAAAGATTTATTTCAGCTTACATGTATCGATCACAAGCCATCATGAAAGGAAGTTGGGTTAGGAAGCCAAGACAGGAATCTAGAGGTAGGAACTGAAGTAGAAGCCGTGCGGGAACACTGCTTACGGGTTTGTTCTCTATGCCTTCCTCAGCACATATCACGTCTCCTTTCCTTTCCATCCTTCAAACTATCCCATGTACCCTGCCCTTCGCTTTCTTTCAAATTCATGGCCTTTTTTTTTTCTTAATTATTGTTGTATGCACGTGTGCCTGCGCATGTGTGTGAGTATGTGTCTTCTTAGATATAGACTATATCACCCGCTCAATCTGTACAAAGTTACTTGTATGTATGTTATTAGGGCTGATCATTTGGTATTGGATAGCCCATCGGTGTGCTATTCCCTGGGGAAGACTATTTCTCCTGCCCTTGGGACTCCTTAGTTGCCTGACATTCTTTGTCTAGGCCTGAAGCTTTGTCATGAGCTTTCTTCTTTCTACGTTGGCATATCTATTGGTGTCAGCCTTGTTCAGGTCATGCTTAGGCAGCCATGTTGGTGAGCAAAACTTTATTCTTTACAGCACCGTTCTTCTAGGGGTGTGCTATTGGATTGCTTTTGTTCTCGGCTGCAGGTTCTCTGAGCTCCTAGGCATGCTTTTGAAAGGCTGAGCTCAAAGGAGAGTTCTCTAAGCAACCGTATTGATTTCTTTGGTTTTCCTTCCATCTCTAATCATTTTTATTGTATCGCTAGATTTAATTTTCTCTTCCTTCTGGGCCTATCTGGATGCTTTAGGAAAAAAAAAAAATACCAAACAACTCTCTGGACCTGAGACCAAACATGTTTCCTTTGAACTTTCAAAAATTTGTTTTTCCATACTGTGGGATGTGTGGGCGATGAAGCTCAACACCTCTGTCTTCTTATTTGAATTTTATGATGCTCTTCCTTCTCCCAAGCTTAGCCCTTCTTTGTTCTATAGCTGTCCTTTCTTGAATAACAGAATCAAGTTCAGAATAAATGTGTCCAAAATGACAGGCTTCATTTCTTTATTTGTGCTGGTCCTTTGGTGTTAGAGATCATGGGCATCTGAAATCTTATATGCTGAGCAACAGGCACACAGGGCTTTGCTCTGATTGCATAGGCACTAGCAAGAAATGCCAGCAGACCAAGTGGCCTCAGGAGAGGTACCCACTCTCCTGACACTAGCCTCAAGGCGATGGGTCACTCTCCTCCCAGTGATTGACGTCAATATCCCTCTTCAGTGGTCTCTGTTACCTAGAAGCTCTCCTCCGATGGATGGGAAGAGACAAAGGACCAAGATTGGAAAACTTGTAAACAAGAGAAAAAAGGTGAGGATATGGTAGATGTTGTGTATGGTGACTGTGTTGTGAGTCAGGTCCCATTCTAAGCACTTACGCAAACTCACCATTTCTTAGTGCTAACACTGTCGGAGAAAACTGAGCGATACGTTAATCGGCTTCTCAAAGTCACAGAGCCGGGGGAGGGGAGTCTTAGGATAATAAAAACAGAACAAAAACACAGAAGAGCTGAAGAAATAGCTTAGCAGATAAGAGCACTTGCTTCTCTTGAGAGAACCTAGTTTTGTTCCTAGCTCACAACTCCAGTTCCAATGCCCTCTTCTGGCCTCTGTGGTCATCAGACATATGCATATGGTGTGCCTACATTTGTGCAGGCAGAACACTTACACACACGAAATAAAAATGAATAAATATAAAAAAGTGAAATACAGGCATCTCATTTATATGCATTACAGAAGTAATGGCCTTATGTCATGGTTAGTTTTCTCAATCTGAATAAACCTAGACATACTAGGGAAGAGGGAACCTCCACTGAGGCATTATCTCTATCAGATTGGTCTGTAAACATGTCTATGGGGCAAGGACTTGATTGCAATTGATGGAACACATCTTAGCCCACTGTGAGTGGTCCTGGGTTGGGTTAAGAAAAGGAGATAACGGGAACAGAACTCTGAAAGCAAGACAGTAAGCGGCATTCCTCCGTCTCTGTTTCAGCTTCCAGGTTCCTGCCTTCGCTTCCCTTGTTGAAGGAATGTAAGATAGAGGATGAAATAAACGCTCACCTCCCCGTCTTGCTTTTGGTCATGACATTTATCACAGCAACAGAAATGCCAACTGGAGCAACTTATAAATGAGATGTTCATGCCAGGCAGTGGTGGCGCACGCCTTTAATCCCAGCACTCGGGAGGCAGAGCCAGGCGGATCTCTGTGAGTTCGAGGCCAGCCTGGTCTACAAAGTGAGATCCAGGAAAGGCGCAAAGCTACACAGAGAAACCCTGTCTCTAAAAAAACCAAATATATATATGGTTTATACACATATATAAATATATATGGTTTACATACACAAAGTTTGTTACAGCAAACTTTGAGAGGTTAGCTTCTTGGTTTGGTTATATTACTAAAAATTTTGGCATTTTTCACAGGGCGGCTTTTATCATATTTTCTATCTTAGAAAATGTACCCTTTACATGAGTATATTTTTTCTAGGCAAGCTTTTGTTTTTGTTTTCAGCTTTGAGTTCTATTGATGAGATTTCTAAGCAAAATTTGAAGAGAAAGATACATGCCACCATCCTGGTAGTCATGGATTTTGTGGTTTTTAAAGGAACTGGTTTGCTTGGTACATTACTGTCAGCTAAACAAATAAATGTTCTTTGAAAAGTCTGCTTTTAAATGCTAATGGAAATATTGATTTTTTTACCTCTGTCTTTTTTTTTTTTTTTTAAACCAGAAAATTCCTATTTACCTCCCAATCTCCATTCTGAGTTCTGCTCTCTTAAGTGTTAGTGTCGCAGGTAAGTGCCAAGCCAAGGTGACTTAGTGGATGTCAGGCCAGTTGCAGAAACAGAGGGAAGAGTTAACTAATGGCACAGGTCTTCTGAGTCAATGGACCCTGTCTCTTCTGATTTCATTATCAATTCACCACAGGAACCTGACGGAGTCAGATGTTAAGTCAAATTTAAAAGCTGAAAGACAAAAGATGGGGGAAAGATCCAATTTCAGAGTCAGGTAAAAACATCATAATTCAGAGTAAATCTTTATTATTGATTTATAGCCATGGACTTTGTCCAAAGGTTTCCTCTTTAAATTAAGAATACTAATGATGTTGCATCCTGAAATAATCCAAGAGCTGTAGATATTAGAAAAAGGGATTGAATGTGTTCTTCAGCCAGAAAGTGCCAATAAATGGATATTGGGTCTGTTTCCTCAGCAACTGGCCAGCAACTTGAGAATCCCTGGTTTCAGGGAGCTGAGATTTGTGATGAAATAGCCTGTTTGTTGAGGCTGTATAACCTCCAACACCATGACTTTCTGATAAACAGATAGATTGAGAATACAGGTCTGCCTAATTAGCTTGGAGACTAGAAGAGACAACACAGACCCCGCCCCCCATGCAAGGCATTCTGGGAAAGCTGGACCTGGGCAAAGTGCTGATCCTTTCCAGAGAAAACCAGTAGTTGCCAGGAAACCAAGAAAATAGAAAGAGCACCCCCCACCCCCCACCCCGTCCTGGGAATACCAAATAAATGTTATTAGGAAATTGCTATAGAGTAGTTTTTTCTTTTTCTTTTTCTTTTTAAAGATTTATTTATTTATTATGTATACAGAAGAGGGCACCAAATCTCATTACAGATGGCTGTGAGCCACCATGTGGGTGCTGGGAATTGAACTCAGGACCTCTGGAAGAGCAGCCAGTGCTCTTAACCTGCTATAGAGTAGTTTTACTACTGAGTATTTTAAGTTACCTTGTGCTATTGTGTATGTGTGTATGCAGCTCACAAATCACTTCTGTGATATCATAGCATGGAAGGGGTTCTTTCCACCATTAAGCAAGTAGTTTGTTCTGTAGCTGCAGACCCCTGTTGGGTGTCCTCTAATGCAATTAAGTTCTGGCACTGTGTACCTGGAGACAGCCTCAGATCCCCATCTGCCAAACTGCCCCCTACCTTGAGGTACCAAGCACTGCTGCTTTTATGTGGATATCTGACTGGCTGTACATGGGCGTTCCCACAATTCCCTCAAAGAGTAGTTCAAAGAATGGAGCGAAAGACGCTTGCTAGTTTACTCTATGGAGCACAGGACATTTTTACAACGAGATACACAGGATGAGGAGTGGGGGGAGGGCTACAGAAAGTCTGTCTCCATTAGGACTACCCCACCCGAGTACAGCTTATACCAGAGTGCAGCTCCTCATAGGTGCTCAAGCTCTGGGCTTCAGCTGTGCCAGGCGAAAATGAAGCTGGACAAAAGGGTTGTGGTTCAGTGCAAACAGAGCTAACTAAAACCTCACAAAGGGCCTGTCCGTCCAGATTCTTGAAGGCCTTTTGTGTTGCGTTCCTTCCTTGTGGGCATGGGCCAAGGCCTGCTTCTGAGATAAAGCTCTTATCTTGGAGGACTGGTGGCCATCTCCTAGGCAGCCAGGCAAGAACTCCAAGATAGAAAGGCGAAGGAAGATTTGAGCTTTGATAACATGCCCTGGAGAAGAGAAGATTTATCCAGTATGGCCTGCTTTGCTAAGGGAGAGTAAGTCAGGAACTCTGGACAAAAAACAAGGACAGCAAAATAATGCACAGTGTAATCGGGGCTTGTAGGGAAAACTTTCCCTGCATATAGGGTTTATGGGAGGATTTGTTCGGTGACTTACGCAGAGTTTAAAATCCTACGTGAAGCATAGTAATACTGCTGTGCCGATACATTCTTGTGAAATGACTGTTAGGCGGACTGAATTTCCTTTGTGCTTCCTCCAGACCACAGCCAACTAGGAAAGACAGAGCCTGGGCTATTCCCTTGTGAAAGTAGTGTCTACCGTTTGAGTGGTGGATCCTTCCATCTTTCTCCATCGACTTCGTAATATCTTAACTTGCTGTTTCTTAGAGTTATAAAGCCAAGGAGGAACGAGGCCTCGGATGACTTCAAAGAGGCTTTTGGAAGCGCCCGGTTCCCCGCTGCCACACACACACACACACACACACACACACACTGAAGCATGAAGGTACATAGCACAGTCTTCCTCTGGTCTCTGTCCTTGAGACCTCTGTACCAGACCATGACAAGTAGTACACATCTGCCTCCAGGTACAAAGGATTTCACTGTCTCCTGTCTCTAAATGAAGCTGAGGATTTTCTGTGGAAGTCTTTAACCATTTATCAACAAGACCCTGGTAGAGGCCCAGGGAGTACATCTGTGTCTGCTGAGCTGGATGAGGCCTTGAGTTCAATTCTCAGTACCAAAAAAATGGTAACTATACACAAGCCAACCTAATGAAACCACTCTGCTCATGTACATTCTTTCATTTTGTATGTTAAAGTACAGTGTATCGGAGACCATGGTCCATACAGAAACTAGAGAGAGGAGGCCCAGAGTCTTCCTCAGGTGTTGGAGCTGGTGTTTGGGCACAGGGCTTTCATTCAGGAGACAGCTTGCTTCCCCATACTTAGAGTGACTCTAACCCAGTGCTTCTCATCCTTTCTAATGCTGTGATCCTTTCATCCAGTTTCTCATACTGTGGTGACCCTCCCAACCATAAAATTATTTTCTTTGCTACTTCTTAACTGTAATTTTGCTACTGTTGTGAACTGCAATGTAAATATCTGATATGAAGTTTATCTGATAATGTGAGGCCTGTGAAAAGGTTGGTTGACCTCTCAAATGGGGTCACGAGACCCCCCCACCCCCCCCCCGAGGTTGAGAACCACTGGTCTAAACACTGTTGGCCTCCAGTGTCCAGTTAAAGATGGGAAATTATAGATTAGTAGCTCTAGGCCCTGGCTATGCTCCAGACACATTGGGAGCGTTAAAGGGATGGCTGGGGAGATGCTCAGTGAAAAGGTGCTTGCTGCCAAACCCCAGGACCTGTGCTTGATCTCCAGGAGCCACACAGTAAGAGGAGAGAGCTGGCCTCCTCTCCAGCTGTCCTCTGACCTCTACACATGCACATTGGGGGTCTATGTATGAATGCACACACACATACACACACACAGAGAAAAAAGAAGTGTAGTTATAAAAATACTAAAAAAGAAAAGAGAGGGAAGAGTTGAGAATAAGGAAAATACATGATTTTTTTTAAAAAACAAACTAGACAAATTTGTAGTGGGCAAAGGCTTCCTCCCATCTCTGTCTTCAATTATCCGGTTTCCAAATTCTGCTCTACAACTGAACATTACTTAGATGGCCAACTTATGCCTCACAGCTTCTGTGAATTTTTGGTGTGTTTTCAGTGAGTTCCCAAGATGATCCTATTACCCTGGCAGATTATGAAAATGTGATTAAAAAAAGGGGGGGGGCAGGATGTCCCACTGCAGTGGATATACTTTGTGCCTTATAGGCTGGGGCTCTGGCTGAGTACCACTTCAGAGTCAGAACCCTTCCTGTGCTTGTGAGGGTGAGGGGAGGTTTCCCTTTGCAGGTGGTGTTTGACTTAACAAGGCCTGACTCACCATGGTTTGGCTCTATGAAGGTGCAAAACCAAGAGACAGTCAATAGACACCCAACCCCCTTTTTATTTCTTTCAATGCTGAAGACCAAGTCTGGGGCCCTTGCATATGCTAGGCTCATGTTCTACTACCAAACTGCATCCCACGGCCCATTCTTCTACCTTGGAATCTTTATTGTTGCGCAGGCTAGGATGTCCTGTGCAATATACCCTCGGGATGCTTAAGTATTGCAGTCATTGAGCGTTTGCGCCTAGTCTCAGCTCCCAGCAATTCAATCAGCAGGAGGAGGAACTAGCTAAATACCATATTCTACAGTATTTGGTCATCAGTAAATCACATGGAGCATTCAATACTTTCAAAGAAGGTAGAAGGTATGTGTTTGATGACTTGCACAACTGTAGGGTAATAGAAGGTTCTAGTGGCAAGGAGGTAAGTTGGGTTGAGCCATGACAGTAGATGCGTCATCAACACATTTTCAATGTGTGGGATTTTCAGTGGACAGTGGGTTTCCTGAGGTCATGCTGGATCTGCACATAAACCGTGAAGTGTAGCTAAGACAAAACAGTTCAAGGACAACCAAGTGAACTTACAGCCTTGAACTTAAGGGAACTATCTAAATCTGACTTCATTATTCTGTTGCTCATTGTGTACCATTGCCCCACATTTGAGAAAGCAGGGTTTTGGACACTATGAAATCTGTCAAGTTTTCTGTTCTAATACTCTGGGGTGTAAAAAAGATTGATAGCTTATTCTGGATCCATTCATACTTTTTTCTTACTAGGTTCTGCTTCTGTTTGGATAGGAGAGATTACCACAGCCTGACTACTTCAAGGGAGGCCGATTCCTCCATGTCTGGTAGATTCTCCCTCCCATCAAATATGGACTGAAAGCACCATGGTCACGAGGACCATGTGACTCGCCCATGACTGCAGTGAAATAAACCTTTGTCCTGAGCTAACACTGACCCCGGAGGGAAAGAATCAAGACTCATGTCAATGTTCTTACCCTCACTCTGTCTGAGCTTCCTGATATACGAGCCAATAAATCCACCGTGTGAGCAATTCGGAACTGACTTTTCTGTTACCTGAAACTGAAATCCACCTAGACAATCCATCTTCTTTCAGTCTAAGCTTCTCATTCAAGACCTTAATTCATCCCTCAATTTTAGGTATCTTTTATTAGTTTCTTGACCATTTACCTTGTCTTTCTTTATTCTGTTCTTTTAGCTTTATGACCCTCAGAGGACTTAGTACCCACTCATTTGCCTTTTTTTTTTTTTTTTTTTTTTAGGTTTTTTGAGATAGGGTTTCTCTGTGTAACTTTGGAGTCTGTCCTGGAACTCACTCTGTAGCCCAGGCCTCGAACTCACAGAGATCTGCCTGCCTCTACCTCCCGAGTGCTGGGATTAAAGGTGTGCACCGCCATCGCCTGGCTCATTTGCCATTTTTAAAAAGCATTTTCCTCTCTACTCTGGGTCTGGAGCAAACTGGCCTTCAGAAGCACTGAAGTGTGTGTGTAACATGTGTACCCCCACTCTTGTTCATACTCGAGAAATATTCCACCCAGTGACTAAAACAGGAAACTTCACAGTCACTCATTTTGAAAATCCAGTTGTCTGTAGGAGATACTGCCAAGGTTCCATTTCCAGAGGAGAGAAGGGCTGTTTGAATCTTGAGGCTAGTGGAGTGAGAAAATGTTTCAAGTGGCTTAGAGTGCTTCCTTCTCTACCCTGGGAAGTCAATTTTATAGGAGCTCACAGGAAGGAATTAATTTCTTCTGTCTTATGTCTCAGAGTTCTTTCATATGCAATGAGTTAAGTTTTACAAAAAGCTGTAATGGAGATTATTTTTTAAAAATCTCCTTATTACAGTTGGTACATCCAAAGCTTTTTCTTAAGGCCATTCAATCACATACAAGAGCCAAAGTCATCACAGCCATCCCTAACCTTTCATCTGCTCTCCTGGTAACTTGTTAAGACTTTTGCTGTCCTGTTGGTGGTAACCTTGGTGAGCAGCTGGTGGCCTTCATAGCTTCTGGCTTTGCGGGTTTATGGCTTCAATCTCTTCATAGCTCCCCTTGGGAGGGCAATGATAAAAGTCCAGCTGCCTCCCATCCCCAGGCCTGCAGTAAACATAAGATCATTGAATAAATGGCTGCTTCCTATCACTATTTCTCCCTTCCATGTTTGGGTGGTCTTTGTGGTCCCCATGTGTGGAATTATAGCTTCGGTTATAGCTGCCAACATCATAGATCTTTGAAATGTATTAGATTGTTCAGAGTTGCCCACAGCCTTGTTTCAGTGCTGAATATTTCCTTTTTTTTTTCCCTCCCAAGTAATCCATCCCCACTTTTACTGGAAAGTGACACTATGCCAAGAAAAAGACATCAGAAGTACTCTCTGATGGGTCAAGCTTGCTGTACAAAGAACGACCGTACTTTGGCTTCCCGTGGCCAACTCTATACTTCTGAAAATTATTTACAGGACAACAACTATATAAATTCCAAACGATCCAGTCCCCAAATACAACCTAGTTCTTTAGAGCTGGCATGTGCAACAGGTCCTTTTTGTTACAGAAGTAACTATGCTTGCAGGTGTAGCTAAACTGGTAGAGTGCTTGCCTAGTATACATGAGGCCCTGGCTTCTCTGACCAGTACTACATACACTGGGAGTGGTGCCATACCACATCCCAGCATTCAGAAGGTAAAGGTAGAAGGATAAATGTTCAAGGTCATCCCTGACTGCATAGTTTGAGGCCAGGCTGAACTACATAAGACCCTGTCTCCAGGGAAATAACTATTTCCATTATCATAATTCTCTTTCCCATAAATTGAAGGAAAGGAGGGGAGAAAATAGATACATGTATTGGATGTTGCTTATGTGCCAGAATTTTCATGCTTATAAATTTATTTGTCCATCACAGAGGCTCCACAGTGAAGAGCAGTGGAACCATCCCTGCCCCCTGCCTTTCACAAAAACAAGTGACATAGTGGCCTGCAGAATGGTTGAGCGGCACTTCCTCCCAGGAGTCACAAAGTAGAGACTTGAGCCTGGTCTATTACCAGTTCTTTCGCAAGCATTTCATCCACAAAATAACTAGGAGTCTGTCATCCTTCTGGGGGAGGCCAAAAATCCAAACTCAAAATGTCAAGAGGGCCAGGGTCCTTGCAAGGATGCGGGGGAGAAGCTAGCATGCACATCCTGCCTGGTGTTCCTACCTCGGCCTGTGGCAGTATAACTCAGAACCCGATCTTTTTCTTCACAAAGCCTTTCCCCAGGGATGGATCTCCAGATCCACTTCTGTTTCTCCAAGAGTATTCACTACATCACCATCAACTCTAATCTAGAAGGGTCTCACAGTCAGTTTCTTAAACATAACTGATGAGTCTTTCTCTGAATTATATAGCATTCCGAGGTTCAGGATAGACCCTGATTTCTACAGGATACTACCAGTCAAGCCTCTACAGGAGTCAGGAATATTCAGCAGATCCCATGGCTATGCGGGTTAAAGATCTAACTGGGAGTCATGGTAACCGATACCAATTCCTCTTTATCGCAATTTCGAAACAGAGGATTCAAAGTAGTGAGCTTTGAGCAGGGTGCTGGGACCTAAAATAGCCATGGAAAGCCGGGTGAGAGAAAGAGGTAATTAATGTGGCTCCATTTAGAACTTCCCGTTTAGCAAGTTTGGCAGTGAGGAAGAGAGAAAACGCACATGAGCATCTCCAGCGGGAATGGCAAACAGGAGAAGCGTGGCTCCATGGCTGGTGGAAAAGGTTAACTTATGAACGAGGCAATAGCTTAAGACTGAGGGATACCGATGACAGAGTGTGATAGGGGTCAATGAGGTGGGAGGCTTTCAAGACTTCAGAGACAGGACAAGACATCCGAGTTGAAGATTTTCAGTGGTGTAGTAAACACCAGATCCTTGGGTGCTCTGAAGCACGGAAGAAGGGCATAAATCAAGATTGGGAATTACTTTTTTGGCTGTTTGCCTTTACTTGAGATATACCTGCAAACCAGGTTTAAGTTTTATTGGTGAATTTAGAAATGTTAGACACACGTTACATAGGAGTCAGTGAAAATGTCTAGCTATTCTGGTGTTTTTGTTTCTGGTTTTTTTTTTTTTTTTTTTTTTTTTTTTTTTGTTTTGTTTTAAGTATTGCCCAGACACGGGAAGAAAACAACGATTCAAATATTTGAAGAAGAAGCAATCCAAGGAAGGTTAGAAATGGGAGAAGGGACAGGACATCCACTCTCCAGCTAATGGGGAGATCAGGTTTACAATTGTGAATTAAATTGAAATTTAGAAGTCCACCTTGGCATCGCTGAGAGATGTTTTCTTTGGCCTCCTCACAAACTCCTCCTTCTTGGGAAACTGTAGTCATTTACCACAGAATGCCAGGGTCCTACAGCTGGGACCATTGTTGAAATGGATGACATTTTTCAGTCTAAAATAATGAACACATGACAACATTGCTGACATCCATCACTCAGAAGTCTGGAGCAGAAGCATAATTATGGAGGCTGGACAAGGAGGGGAGAAATGGGGTGCTGTTGACCAAAGGGTGCAGCATTTCCATTAGATCAGTGAAGTAAGTTTGGGGCTCTGCCCAGAAACATGGCTATAGTCAATAGCAATACATCATGCATTTCAAAAGAAGACTGGATTTCAAAAGTCTAATCGAAAGGAAGGATAGGTCATTGAGCTTATGAGTATGTTAACTGACTTGATTTAACTATGTCATCTTGTATCCATAGATCAACTTCTACACTGTTGCTCATAAAATATACAATTGTGTCCTGTCAATCAAAAGTAATAGTATTGATATTTTTTAAGGTCTCTATTTAACTTAAAAAGTCCTTTCTAAAACAGTGTATGAGGAAACACACACACACACACACACACACACACACACACACAGAGAGAGAGAGAGAGAGAGAGAGAGAGAGAGAGAGAGAGAGAGAGAGAGAGATTTGTGAACTGAAAGGGAAGATATATTTGTATTTGTTCACTCTTTACCATTGCTTGCCAACAGAGAGAATAGAATATCAATTAAAAGTTTGATTTCATGGTAAGAAGTCTCCCCTGTCCCTGGCTTTCACATTTATAATCTAGCTCTGATCCCCCCCCCCCCCCATCAAGTTAGTAGGGAATTTTCAGAATCTTGGGAAGTCCTCAGTGTTTAGAGATTGACACTGAATTATGTCCCTTACAGCAGATTTAACAAGTGAAAAATGGGGAAGTTTTTTTTTTTTTCTTTTCTTCCCTTCCTTATACCTTTTCAAACATTATCTTGGCAGAGTGTTTAAGAGAAAGACAAACAAAATGTCAGGACCATTTACAACAGAGAGACCAAGGTGTCAGGAGAGGAAAGAGTGGCCATTGTCTGAGGGATGGTGGCTGCCTCTGGACTGGGGAGGTGGTGGTACTGAGTGTCCTTCATGGACACAGACCTCATTTCTGATAGCCTGAAGTGGAAAGGCAGCCTCTCTCCTTTTCTTCTAGGGCCCAGGAGGAAAGTCATGAAGTTGTTTTCTGTACCTCAAGGCTATTTACTTGCAGAGAAGCTGGGAGAATAAACGCCTAGCTTCCCAAATCACCTTCTTCCTTGGGAAGATTCATGAAAACCTAATAAGAGTGTGTGTGATGCTCCAGATCGGCGTGTTCTAAGCATCCACAGATGTTTTCTCTTGGCACAGATAATAAGGATCTAAGATTAAATGTTAACGTTTAATAATTAATACTGTTCAGGCTCTCGATCCCTTCTGTTGAAAGTTGGCACTGTGGTACAACCACTGGAGTGCTGGGATTCTGTAACACCCAGTGTGCTCATTCCCAGGCTCTTGTAATATCACATTCGGGAGATATGTTACGTTTAGCTTTTCAGGATGTCATAATTACATTCTTCAAAAGCTGGACCAGATGTTAGAATCTGCTCATATACATTTAGTGTCATATCTATACTTAAGAAATATTGATATATTTCAAAGAGATTAATAATGTGCTCTCCTTAATATTCTTTGGGATCATTATCATCTTTATTGTTATATGGAGTTGGGTTTGAACCTAGGGCTTTACACACAGTAGGAGAGATCTCTACCACTGTTCAATATGCTTCTGGCTCCTCTCCCAACTTAACTGTAACTGTGAAATTTTCATCTATGAAATGTTAACATCTGATGAATTTTGAACAAGGGATATCCAAAGAGTCTGTGTGTGAGTGTGACTTTTTCAGCTTCTCTGTAATTCTGAAATTAGGTCATGAAAAACACTCTTAGAAATTAGTCTATGTATCCAAACTTGTTCTAAACATTCTTTTAAAATATCCCAAGAGCCGAGGCTACAGCTCAGTGTTAGAGTGTGTGCATAAGGCTCTGGATTAAATCCCTGGCATTGTAAAAAAAAAAAAAACGTATCCCATACCACCTGCAGAAACATTAACTAAAGGAAATCCATCTTTCCATATGCAGAAGTAGAAAGTAGGTAGATTAAAGTCCCCCCCCCCCACCACCACCACCATCACAGGAACAGAATATCAGTTCTGTGTATTGTGTAGCTAACAAGGTCACAGGCTGTTCAGCTGCCGGAGCAAACCTGATTAAGACTGTGATAATCTTTTGAAAGACTGTAATTCATCTCCATTTGAGGGACATTATCTTAGCGTCTCAGCCATCTCAGGGAGCAAGGTTAACAAATATTCAGTGATGAATTTTTGAAGGCTGTAGTCAAGTCTTGTTCTCTTAAGTCCTTTGAAAGGGCTGTCAGAAAGCAGTGGAATAAAAATGGTCAAATTTGTACACAGAGCCACAGAAGGGCTGCTATCTGAGAAAGCGCTGCATGATTCATACAGTCACTGCGTTTACTTAAGTAATTTCTGGTTTGCTTTAGATTGAAGACAAGCTGTTCCCATTGCTCACGAGGGAGAATTTACCACAAGAGCTTTTGTTTACTTAAAATAAGGAACCATGAGACAGAAGATCCACAGCAAGGGGGCTGTACTTCCACATTGTTCAGCCACTCTAGTGAAGGGTAGCATAACTGATCATCTCACCAAACTCATTTGCGGTAAATGTGGATAGTAATATCTACAAACGACTTTGAAACTTATTTTTAGGTAAAGAGGGGTAGAATTGAAATGGTCAACATCTTCTGGGGGCTAGGGGACCTGTGTTTTTTTCTTTCTTTCTTTTTTTTTTTTTTTTTTTGTAAACAGGGTACCCACATTGAATTCTCCCAGCAACCCTCATGAAGTATGTTTGCTCTATACTTGTGTATTTATATATAGTATATGTCTGATGTATGCTTATGTGTACTCATCTCAGAGATGAGTACATAATCAAGGGAAAATGAAGTGTGAAGCACCAGTTCACAGACTCCACTGGGAATTCAGCTTGGGAAATACTCTTTGGATGGACATGCCTTCCACTGCTGCACACATCTTTTTTGAATGCTTTTGTGGGATCCTGCCTGGCCACTCATTCCAGTGACTGGTTTGTTCTCTCTGTTTGGGACCAGTTTCTTTAATATGGTCTACCACTGTAATGAAAACATCCAGTGGGCTGGAGAAGCCTCAGCACCTATCATTTTTCTAGCATCATAAAGTGGGAATGGAGCCAAGGAGGACTTGTTGATCAGCCTTTCCCATCGTTTTTTATATTTAGAATGTCCAGAGCTACCAGCATAGTACTTCATGAATTTAACTTCTTGCCATAGTAATTTGGGGGCATATTTAAGAAGGAGAGTGTGGTTAGCATAATGTAAGAGAAGTACAACTTAATTTTTAATAAAGAAAATGTATCATGCATACCCCTTTCCCTTCTTTCTTCCCTTTCTCCTTTCCTTCCTTCCTTCTTTCCTCCCTCCCTCTCTCCCTCTCTTCTTCCCCTCCCTCCCTTCTCCCTCCCTCCTCCTTCTTTCTTTCTTTCTTTCTTTCTTTCTTTCTTTCTTTCCTTTCTTTCTTTCTCTCTTCCTTTCTTTTAAATAAAGCTATGTATGAAACCTACTACTTAATTGTGATAAGATTTCTTCATATGAGAAAACAGGATGTTCTGGCTTGTTTGATGGGTGTGATATGGTTTTAGAGATGAAGTATGGCTAAGATAGGCATATAACCATTAACAAATATTTAGTGTCTTACACTGAGCAAATTTAAAACTTTTATTTGCAGGATAGTAAATGGTTACATGATTAACACGGCCACTCATAACGCAAGACAGTGTGATCAGAAATACAAGGCAAGCTTAAAGTCCTGTGATGGCAATAGTCACTCATCAGAATTCATTAGATGTTACACTTTGGGAGGGCAATGCAAATCATAGCTCAATGCACCTGACCTTTAGAAAAAAACAAATTGCAGTCTTTTCAATATATTCCTGTGATTCTATTACCTTATTTGAATACGTTACCAGAAACAAATGTAAGTCCCTTTTAGAATGTTAAGTTCCGGCCAGGTCTAATTATGTCCCTAGTCTTCGGGTGTGGACAAGGACTTTATCTTGTTTACCTAGTGGATTTGTTTGGTTTTGTCAACTTGACAGAAGCCAGAGCCATCTGAGAAGAGGTAAGCTCAAAAGAGAAAATTGTCCTGTGGGCAAGCTTGTGGAGCATTTCCTTGGTTGATGATTGGTTATGGCAGTGCCCTGCTAATTGGGTGGTGCCATTCTGGGAAGGTGAACTTGGGGTGAATAAGGAAGCACACTGAGCAAGCCAGGGGGAGCAGGCTTGGAGGACCTGGAGACCAGGTCCACTTTGACATGTTAAACAGGCACCTCAGCCCTTTGTCCTATTTTGGGATTTCACATGAAGCTCTATATCAGTCTTCAGCCAAAGGTGTCCTTCAAGGCCAGCTGTTCTGTAGGGCCCTAAAGGTCTTCATGGGTAGCGGTGGTTTTGTCATGGATTGGCCAGTCCCAGAGGAGGGTACACCCCAGATCTTCTGGACTTTTAGAGCCTCTTTCGTTTTGAAAGTAACAGAAGAGATTCCCTAGGAGTCCAATACTTTTGCGTAAGAACTGTGACATAATGACCTTCACAAAGTACAAGGACACTTCTACCTCTGCTTGGAAAAAAACAAAGGAGCAAAGCCAGCCCTCCTGGAAAAGCATGATTGTTCAAGCATTCTTTCTGTTGTGACGTGGATAATTGCTTTGGGGATTCCTTTCTGTTTCATTCAAACAGCTAATTTTGGAGTTAATTGTCTTTCAAAACAAGGCTCTAAAACAACAACAAATCCAGTGTGGTGGTACACACCTGGAATTCCAGCACTTGGAAGGTGTAGGCAGCACTATCAGAAGTTCAAGGCTAGCCACCTTGGACCCGGTTTCAAGCATCAACAAAACAGTAATAATATCTTAGCATCTTGGAAATCACGTTTTGATGAAGTGAGAGGCAGAGTCGTTCCTCAGTATCTATGAGGCTCCATTCAGTACTCACGCCCACCCTCCACCCCCGCCCCCGCATCTTCCTACCAGTACAGAGACTGATGGTTTCTTAAGGCCATTATATGAAATAACTCAGCATTTGCATATAACCTATACATAGCTTCCCATACACTTTAAATCACCTCTAGATTACTAACAATATCTAGTACAGTGTAGACCTTATATAAATTGTCAACACATTGTCTAGGGAATAATGACAAGAAAACAATTGTATGGGTTTGGTTTGAACTCGGTTTTGTAATTTGTGTGTTTGTGATTTTGTGTGCAGTTGAGGATTCCACATAGAACATATGGGTGCTGAGGGGCTGTCTACACATGCAGAAAAACTCATTTGAAGCAGAGAAGTCCATTTATAGTGTGTCACTCTACTAATTCCTCCTATTATTAATTTTGAATTCATCTTATTATATAAAATTCATTTAAGGAAATACTTCAGCTAACAGAAGATCATAAACATAATGGATGTTTTCAGCTATTTATAGTTCAATATGCAAATTTAATAATATTGAAACACAATCCTTATACCATAATCACAAATAGGTTAAATTATGCTGTCATGTTTTCCAGGAAATTGGCTGAAGTCTGTTTTCATCTGTCAATTAAAATAAATATGTACAAGTATGAGGGAAAACTACTGTCTTTTATGATTCTTTGCCAGTGCAGAAATATTTTCATAAATGTTAATTGCTCACCAAATTTCTAAAATCATCCAATCATCACTTGAATGATTTTGGTATTTTTTTTCTGGAGAATATGCCCTGCTCTTTTGAAGAGCAGAGGTAGAACTGTTTTGCTCGCTCTCTCTCTCTCTCTCTCTCTCTCTCTCTCTCTCTCTCTCACTCTCTTGCTCTCGCTCTAAACCTCAGAATGCTGATAATGTTGTCCTCATTCCTCTGGTGGGACAAATCTGGAGGGCCATTAAACAAGCCAGGAAAATCCCAACAAGCAGATGAATTGTTCCTAAGAACCAATTATTATGATTTTTAAGATTGTGGCAAGTTAGTAGTTAAATAGTAATTTTCTTAGAAATTAAATTATGCAAATTTATAATTAAATAAATTTTATTAAAACAAAGAGAATATATCTAAAATCCCCACTTTGGAATTATTTACTGTTGCCTACACTCTTGAGGTTATTTGTACTTATTGCATGAGAAAAATATTAATATAAATGGTGCAGTATATCAAATTTTCCCACCTCCATGTTCAGATTTCCCCTTAGGACCTTGGCATGGGTTCTTTTAGGTCTTGGTTATCTTGAGATATCAACAATACTGCAACTCAGAAATGCCTCCACCCAAACCCAAAGGTTTGAAAGCATTTACTGGTATATTTACTCACTTCTTGTTGAAAGTACCTGGATTTTTAAAATCCTGGAGTTATGTTTCTAACTCATCTGCTACAGTTTCAGTATGAAGTGCCCTCCCAGAAGGCTTGATTATTCGACTATGTAATAGTAACATTGCTCAGAGGTGGGGTTTTGGAGAGATATTGAATCATCTGACCTCATAAATGGACAAATCCCCGATGGATTCATATATTTAAGGACATTATTAAAAGGTGGTGGAAATACTAGCAGCTGAGGCTTTATAGGAGGAATTAGGTCACCAGGAAGTTCTCCTCTGAAGGATGGATGGATCTTGTGTTTGGTCTTTAATTTTCCTCTGATCACACTCTAAAAATAGGAGCCAAAATAAGTCCTTCATCCCTCATACTTGTCACACTGATGAAAATAAGACAAAAAAAGGAACATACCTTCATTGAATGAGTAAGTAGTTACAGTGTTCTATACAAACACCATGCAGAGGCAAATAGACACCGCACAGTTCAACAAAGAAATGGTGAGTGCTAGCTGGCACATGCGCTTTGGAGTCATGAGGACCTGCACATGAACTAATGAGGTAGGGGTGTGCTGTACCAGGAGTCATGCCCCAACTGTGAGCTTTGGGGAGTTAAAAACTTGAGTTCCTTCACGTTTCTGATCACCAGTTTCCCCAAGTGTGGAATGAGGGAAAGAAAGCTGATTTTTCCAGGGCTTTTATGACGATTAGAACTATATAGTCATTCTATTTAGGACAAATTTGATTTTACTGAAGAAAATAGATAAAGGACACTTTTCCAGGATGTGGGATGTTAATATAAACTCCTTTAAAAATGAATCAATTGGTCAATTAATTTAGCGTGTGTGAGAATATGAGTGTTTGTGAGTGTGTGTGTATATATATGAGAGTGTCTGTGATTATGTGTATATGTGAGAGAGTGTGTGTGTGTATGTGTAAGATTATGTAAGTGTGAGAGAAAGTGTACATGTGAGTGTGAGTTTGTGTGCGTGTGTTTGAGTGTATGTGTGTGTGTGTGTGTGTGTGTGTGTGTGTGTGTGAGAGAGAGAGAGAGAGAGAGAGAGAGAGAGAGAGAGAGAGAGTGTACGTGTGAGTGTGTGTGAGTTGTGCACCATGAGAGGCATGAGGAAGTCAGAGGAACACTGTGAGAGTTGCCCTTGAGACAGTTTTACTAATATCCTGTCTTTGTTTCTGTAAAATTTAAATTAACTGGGCCAACTGGATTATATTCTGCAACTCAACCTCTGATCTCTTGCTTCAGAAGTCATAGGGCATCACTTCACTGTGACCTACTCTGCCAAGTTCTGAGTTGATAAGGGAGATCTGAGATGGGCTTATTTTGGCTCACAGTTTCGATTTGTGGGTTGTCAGTCTCCCCCCACCTTGTGAGTCCCTGGGATTGAAGGCAGGTCATTGGCCTTGGTACCAAGCACCTTTATTCCTTCAGCCATCTCACCCAGCTGTCAAAATGTACATTCTAATTAGAGGTTTAGAATCGCCTGGTAGAGGCTGCAGCCTTTCCTTTTGACCTGTTACCCAATTGTCAAACTGCTAGGAAAATCAGTAATTATTGCCTGCCTCTGCTTTGACACCTCTTGCAACTGGACAGAATGACACAGGCATTTAAATCTCATTCTCCAAAATTCCTTAACCTAGTGATGTCTTCCGGTTGCACATTGGTGGGATAAACTTCAGTGCGAAGCAGGAAGCCATGTTAAAATACCTGCATGGCAGGTCTTCAGTGAGACTCAAAAGAGACGAGAAGTTTCCAAACATTAATTAAAATTTCTATTTCTACTTCTTGTCCATTGCTTTCCAAAGTCTAAACTACTGGCAAAATATTATGCATCAAGTATATTATTGATATTACAAAAAAATGTTAAAGTCTTTCATTTAATGATACTATTAGGCCAGAAGTTGAAGGCTCATGATGATTTAGGGGTCTGGAAGATGAAAGCAACATAAAATTTTGTGGTAGAAAGTGAGAAAGTCCATACAGAAGGTGATTAAAATACCCACATCAGCCATCAGTAAAATATAAAGGGGATACAGGGAAAGTATTGTGTAGCATGAATCTTAAAGAATCTTATTAATAAAACAAACCTGAGGCCAGGTATTGGGGTGAATGCTGGAAGATCAGAGAAGCAGAACAAGCCAAAGCTACCTCTCCTCACCAGTTCCTCAGCTGATCCTGTTTCCTCAGACTGGAAGCCTCTGAGTCCTTATCCAGAATGAATCACAGCTGAACTGCTGCTAGAAGCCTAAAAACTTAACCAACCAAATGCTTCTAGTTCCTGGTTTTCATGCCTTATATATCTTTCTGCTAGTTGCTGATGCTGGAAGGTATTGCAGATAAAGATGCAGATTTGAACTGATCAATAGCCAGCCAGATCCATCCACAAACATTGATCTTGTGGATAGTTGTGGGTTTTTTTTGTTGTTGTTTTTGTTTTTTTCCGAGACAGGGTTTCCCTGTGTAGTTTTGCGCCTTTCCTGGAACTCACTTTGGAGACCAGGCTGGCCTCGAACTCACAAAGATCCACCTGGCTCTGTCTCCCGAGTGCTGGGATTAAAGGCGTGTGCCATCACCGCCTGGCTATGGATAGTTTTTAAAAGCTCACAGTGCTTTCCTTTTGTTCTTTCTTTATGTTCTGATGCTATAATATTCTCATAATTGCTACTTACATTGTTAAGGATCATCCCCCTTCTTGGGAAGGCTGGGAGAAATTAAACGAATCCCCAGAAAGATGCTTGGGTGACAAGGTAGAGATCTGGGGTTTGAAACTCCAGTCAGGTTCGTGTCTTCCATGTGTTTGCACTCGTATGTGATCATCTCCCTTACCGAATCAGATTGTGGCAGAGTGGGTCATAAAAAACCATCATGCCCTTTGACTTCTGATGCAAGGGCTCAAGGGTTGAGCTGCAGAATGCAATCCAGTCTGCCCCATTAATTTAAAGTTTTTGGCAACAGACACAATATTTTAGTAAAACTCCTTTCATACTGTATGCACCATATTTACACTAAAATTGCCTACAATTTAGAATCAAGTGGGAATCCTATATTTTCACTTGCTAAATCTTAGAAGCCTGTGGAGGGCATCCGGCTTTGTCTACTTTCTTCCTGGGATTATTTACCATGTCTTAAGGATGGTCAGGAAGCTTGTGTGAAGGGAAGCTGAGACCTCCTCAGGGCCGCCGCAGCATCCAGATGTCTACATGAGAAAGCAGCCTTGCAGCGGTCTGGGTGGCTCACATATCTCTTTCCATATTCAAATGCACCTGTCTCATTGTTGTTTGTTCCACAGTGTTCTTAGCAGTGCCTTTCCACAGGTTTCAGGAGCAAGCCACCCACCATGGTGTCCAAGTGCCCGACACTGTACAATGCTAAGGCTTTCTTCCCATCCCACTCTCTAATGCTTTTTTCTCTTTTTGTTTTTAACACAGACTCTTATGGTGTAGCTCCAGCTGGAACTCACTCTGTAGACCAGGTTGGCCTCAGACTCAGAAATCCACCTGCCTCTGCCTCCCAAGTGCTGGAAATAAAGGTGTGCACCATGACATCTGGTTCTTTTCCCTTAAAATAAAAAGATGTGATGTGGTGTGTGTGTGTGTGTGTGTGTGTGTGTGTGTGTGTGTGTGTGTGTGTGTGTTGTATAAGTGCAGGAGCATGTGGAGGCCAGATGATTACTTGGAGAATTTGTTTACACCTTCTTACCTAGTTAAGGCAGAATTCTGTCTCTGTCCCTGAGTGCAACATACTCCAGGCTGTCTGGACCTTGCTCTTCTAAGTGACAGTTCTGTCTCAGCCTCCATGATTTGGAAGGGGTGCTAGAATTAGTGGTGAGTGTGACAAATCTGCCTTTTATGTGGATTCCTGGGACCAAACCCAGGTCTCCAGGCTTGTGTGGCAGGTGCTTTTACCTGCTGAACCATTATTTCCTCAGCCCCACCCCGAACCTTCCTTTGATAGTTTCTCATACTAGGAGCTAGTTTGGTCTCCATTCTTGATTCTCCTGCCTCAGCCTTCCAAGTGCTGGAATTACAGACCTGTGCCTCCTGTCTGGCTTTGTTCTGGCCTCTATCTGTAAAACAGCAGAAACTGTTTTCTACCTTGTAGGATTGGTGCGATTATTAAATCAGTTGAGAGGCTCAGACATGTGCCAGGTTCATGGGAGAAGCACAATGTTCAAAGGAAGAGCCTTCATTAGCTCAGTGATTAGCTTGCATGAGAATCAGCTGGAGGCATGGCTAACACTCTGATTACTGGGCCCCATTGCCCCCTAAGTTTCTGATTAAATAAGTCTGGATGTGGCCCAAGTGCTGCCACTGCTGCTGTTGCTAATTCCGGGGTTGAGCCCTGCCTTCACTAATGCTTTCAATGGCTGAGGCCTTGCTGGGAGAATGCTTTCTCATTTCTGTTTATAAATGATTGGTGTTGGCTGGGTACAGCTCTCAGCCCAGGCAGAGCTGTCAAGAGTGGGAAGTCTGATTTCTCTTAACTCAAGCAGGCACAGAAGTTTCTGATTTATTTCTGGCTATAATCAATACCTCGAGGCAAGGGGCTGCTCTTAGCCAGCAGGAAGTCTAGAAGAGTAGAAAGGCAGAGCTTCTGTTCTAAATTCAGAAGCAATCTCTCTTCAACGGCAGGCTGGTGTGCTCCAATATCCTGGGAGGTGGGGAGTGGGAGGGACTGCCCCCTATTTCTCTTGTACCCATGTCTGCTGGTAGTTCCTTCTACAAAACAACACTATGTGTATACAATGCATGTACATCCTCCCCAATACTTTAAATCATTTCTAGGTTTTTTGGAATACCTTGTATAATGTAAATGTGATATAAACACTTATCACACTCTATTTTTTTTTTTTTTAAACAAGAAGAGTGTGGGCATGTTCAACGAAGATGCAATTCTTTTCCTGCGTGTTTTCCATCTGTGCTGGCTTGACGCGTGGCCAACCATGGCTATGCAGAACTGAACACAAGGCCATTTTTGCGACCGCTGGGCCCTTGAGTGCAGCCCTCACGAAATGCTAAGAATTCAGTTCGAGAATGAAATGCTAACAACCAGTTAGAGATCTCACTGACTCTGACGTGGGGAGGTGGGTTTAGTGTAAATAATCCTCTTTGGGCCAGGAACAAACATTGTTGGTTCTCTTTGTCAGCCCACGCTTGTGTTAAATAAATAGCATCTAAAGGTGTTTTCTGTCCTTCAAATAAATCACAAACTCATCCTAAAGTAGCGTGAGAGAGGCAAAACTCTACTACCTCTCTCTCTTTGGTTTTTCAAGACAGAGTTTTTCTGTGTAATAACTCTGGTTGTCCTGGAACTTGCTTTGTAGGCTGGCCTCAAACTCCCAGAGATCTACCTGCCTCTGTCTCTGGAGTGCTGGGACTAATAGCGTGTGCCACTACACCCAGTTAAAACGTCTCTCTTTCCAGTTATCTGGAAATTAACTGACACAAGGAAAAGGACACATACTATATTAGCATGTGAACAAGGTCGGGCTGGAGAGATGGCTCAGCCGTTAAAGGCTAGGCTCACAACCAAAAATACATGAACAAGGTCTTCACAGAAAAGCTGTTAACACTGAAAGGTGTGTAGCGAGGGCTCACACATCAGCTCCACAAAGGCTGAAGAACTGTGAAGGATGAAGGATGGTGTTTGGAGCTCCTGATGGCAATAAGTGGGTGACTAGGAAATATACCCTAGGAAGGACTGTTCGGTCAAGTTTCCGACTCCTAGCTACCTCTGGTCCTAAGAGCTGTCCTCCTCCTGGCTAGGAGACAGGCTGTCTTTACAAAAGGGAAATTTATATTCCTTAGCTTAAAACAAAAACAAAAACAAAAACAAAACTGTTCCCGCTGCTTCTTAAATGCTGTCAGCTAAAAATAACCCTGCTGGAGTGGAGTTTGGGGGAGTACACCCTTATCATCTTCAGCAGGTTTTTATCAGACTTCAGTGTATATGTGAGACCACCTGGGGTTTTTGTCTTATTCTTGCTCTGACTCAGCAGGTCTAGACTGGAGGGTTGTCACCCTGTATTTCTAGCCAGTATCACATCTGGGAGGCTTTGGAGCCTCAGTCCTGAGTACCTGAGCAGGAATTTTTTTTTTTTTTCTTGAGACAGGGTTTCTCTGCATAGTTTTGGTGCCTATCCTGGATCTCACTTTGTAGACCAGGTGGCTTCGAACTCACAGAGATCCACCTGGCTCTGCTTCCTGAGTGCTGGAATTAAAGGCATGTGCCACCACCGCCTGGCCAGGAATTGGGGGAACTAATTGTTAGATCCTGCAGCCCAGAGCCTTGCTTCTTTCTCACCTTCCAGGTGGTCTAAACTTTTTCATTTCTATGAACTCTAAGACAAATAGGATTTGTGCTCACCAAAGCCCAATAGGTATCCATTTTAAATTCAAGCAAATGCTAATCTCAAGAGGAAAAAGTACTACAAATCTCTTGGAAAGAAAGGGGGATGCTTCCTGTTGATTCCGGTAAAGAAAAACATAGGACAAACCCTAGGAAATTGAAATGTACTGGTTCCCCACTGACAGCCCCACCCTGCCTCTCCTGCAGTTTTCCAGCAGGGACTGAGTGGCCTTTCCTCAAGCTCCATCTTGGCAGGAAGTGCCTTCAGCTATTCTAATTTCAGTTTGACCCTGATTCTTAGCAACATGTTCTAGCCCTTCCGGAAAGGATCCATCCTGACACATTCTAGGTTAGTATTTCTAACCTTGCAGCATGCAGTCAACAATTTGAAGAGAACTGTGATCACATTCAGGAGTATTTCCAAACTTTCCTCCTGTTTAACGTACTTGACTTGACATCCTATGTTTCGGCGGAATCATCTGTGCTGGGGATAGGGTGCCTCCATTTTCTATTTATTTATTTATTAATGTTTACAGGCTCTCATGTGTTCTAGACTGGTCTCCAGCTTGATATATAGCTGGGTTTAGACAGTGCTGGGGATGAGGCCCAGGGCTTTCGTCAGGTAGACCAGTACTCCACGAGCTGACTTGCATCCCCAGCTTCCACAATGATTTTTGAGGAAAGATCTGTTTGGTCATCGGTTCAGCTTGTTTAGGTACTTAGACATGTTATCCTTTCCTGGAATCCTTGTCTATTTTCCAAAACTAAACCTTGTCTCTGAAATATGGCACCTAATTCAGGAAACGACCAAGCAGAACCAAAACAATGCTTCCATCTCTTCTTCTGCTGCTGCGGCTGTCACTGGTTTCTTTGAGCATTTGCATCCTCTGAAGAGGGTTGCTGCTGCTGCGGCTGAATTAGTGACAAGGCTCATGCCCAAATGAATGAAATCTGACTCTCTGCAGAAGGGGGACAGCACGCTTTTCTCTGACCTTCCTCTTCTCCCTTCTCTTCCTACTTCTCTGATAAATGTTTTCATAGAAGGATTAGTGATAGTCTCTCCCTCCCCACCTCCATCTTTCTCTCTCCCCCTCACTCTCTATCTTTGAGACAAGGTCCTGGAACTAGCTCTGTAGACCAGGCTGGCCTTGAACTCAGAGATTAGCCTGCCTCTGCCTCCCGAATGCTGGGAGTAAAGGTGTGTGCCACCACTGCCCAGCTGGACTAGTAATTCTAAAATGTGCTTATGTATATTCCAGCCAAAGTTTACTTAAACTGGGGAGAGAATGCAAAGCCTGCAACTTGAAGCTGCACGGAGTAGAATATCAACTTCCATATCAGATTTCTAGTCAAAAATGTATCTTACAATTAAAGAGTCTTTATCATTGAAGGCAGTTTTTAAAAAATTGTGTGTGTATGAGCTAGGCATGTTGGCAGTGGTTTATGCTATTGATCCTAACACTCAGAATGAATGCAAAGGCAGGTGGATTTCTGTGAGTTTGAAACCAGTGTAGTAAAAACATAGCAAGTTCCAGGCCAAGCAAAGTTACACTGTGAGACGGTTTCAAAAAAAAATTTTTTTTTGTGGTATTTATTTGTGTTTCTGTGTAAGTGTGCCTGTGAGTATGTTGATAAGCACAAGTATGTGAGAGTGCATGTAAAGGCTGGAGCTTGACCTTAGGTGTGTTTTGTATTCATTCACCACATTAGTTTTAGAGGCAGGGTGTCTCACGGAAGATGTAGCTCACTCATTAACTAGAGTGACTGGCTTGCAATGCTGTGGATCTGCCTGTCTCCTGCCCGCAGCAGTAGGGTTAGAGGTGCGTGTCACCATGTCCTTCTGGGGATCCAGACTCAGTATCCCACGCTTGTGTGGCAGCCTCTTTAACAATGAAGCTCTTTAATATCTCCTCAGCTTTGAAGATAAATTTTTAAATATTCTATTTCATAAAATAAATTCATAAATTACAAATAATAATTAAAAAATGAAAATCACTTAGAAACTCACCACAGAGGATGGCCACTGACTGTATTGGGGATTTTGTTTTTCAGGCTTTGGTTTCAAATTTTTTATTTATTGGTTTATGTTTGTGGTGGCTGTGGTTGCATGCAGGACCTGGCACATGTTAGGTATGCACTCAGTGGTTGCATGCAGGACCTGGTGCATGTTAGGAATGCGCTCTACCACCCAGTTGTATCCCCAGGACCTCAGGCTGTATTCTTTATGTCTGTCTCTAGATACTGTTCCGATCATACATATATAGGAATATGGTAGTTATTTTTCTAAAAGTTGTATCTACAGAAAAATTCAATTTAAATGCATAGTGAATGGCCACCTCCCAATTATTAATGGATGCCTTTTTAATTGTGCTAATATAATCAACATTTTAAGATGGTCCTGTTTCATCCTTGATGATCTGTATGTCCATCTGTCATTCATTCAACTAGCATTTATGGAATAGTGTCTCTGCTTCAAGGACTGAGTAAGCAGCTATTATTTAATTTAAGTATTGAACTTCAGCTGTAATAGCTTTACTAAATACTCTTCCTGAAGCCTAGCTTGAAAAGCTTGTGTTTCTTAGCTTTAAAAATTGTATGCCTAATTTCTAATGTGCCAAATAATGTGAATTTCACTTTATTCCCATCATTTCTGTCCCCCAAGGAATGAGGGTTAGAAATGAACATTTTTGTTCATGGAAATTGCTGCTTGAAGGAAAACAATTAAGATCTTACACATGGGAAGCAAAAACGCATCTGATGAAAGTAAAGAGAAATTTAAATTATGATTTACTGCTTATGAAAATGACTTTGTTTATGAAATGGAGTTTGGCAATCTTGCTCAATGAATACAGTAATTTAAGCAAATTTTGCATTAAGAATGAATCATAATAAGAATTCTCTATTGTGACATTGTAAGAGTTTAATGGCCATTTGTTTTACAGCAAGTTTCTGAAAGAATTGGTCAAGTACCAGAAGCTCACTGTGATGACAAATGGCTTATAAGGAATTGCTTTGAAAGAAAACACTACTTTTTGTTTTTGAAGCAAATTTGTGTAAACACTAGACATATTCCAGTCTCCGTAAATCACATTCTTTGACCAGAAACTCCAAAGGGACAGCTTTGTCCTTTAGATCTTTCTTTCTTTTAAAAAATTTATTATTATTATTATTATTGTTACTATTATTATTATTATTATTATTTTATCTATTTGTAGTGTGTGTGCACACACACATCAAAAGAGCATGCTGAAGTCACTTCTGGAACTCAAGTTGTAGGGCTTGATGGCAGGCACTTTTACCCACTAAGCCACCTCCAGTCTCCTTTCTAAGCTTCATCCCTGTGTCTTCCAGGGCAGCAAAGAGTTAGACAGTTCGTTATTGCTGTTCTCTCTCCCTGTGTTTTTCTTAGGCAAACAATTGGTACCCTGTGGGTTGGCTCAGGCTTGTAGCTCTTCAATCTGGCCATGAAAACATGAGGTTTTTTCCCTTCTCTGAGTCCTTCTTTAATGATGTGAAATTGTCCAAATGTTTCTTATAGATTATCCTCAGAGTTTTACTATGGCTCTGCCAAAAAATGGAAGACCTTTGTCTCAAACAATCACAGATCTACATTGATTTACAAATGTAACTGCTACTATAATTGTAATGGCCTAGTTTCAAGTAATGTTATTTATAATACAAATCACATAAAATCAATGAGAATACAAACTAATGTTGTTCATTTCCAGAAATGAGTAAGATGGCTGCCAATTTTTCCAATTGCAAAGCATGTGTCTTCATTTGATTAAATAGTTCTAGAGTTACATTTGCAGATTAAAGAGAAGCAATGGCCTGGGGAAGAGTGTTCATTCATTTCTGAGTTTACCGTTCTTCTGACTTGGCTGCCTAACTCATTTAACATGGAATGAACATGGACCATCTCTAGGGCCAGGTCCAAGTCACACAGGATTGGATGCTGATATAATTTCTTAGGCTCTTTTAAAGAAAAACTTTTATAAGACTCATGAAAAGAAATAACCAGAGAAACTTGGCATTGGGGATACTCACTAGACCAGATGTAGATGAACATATGGCGTTTGGTGGAAAATATACCTCTGGACTTATAGATACATAGCAAAACTGAGGCAAGGAAGCCTGATTAAGCTGCCCATCAGAACGTGATAGACTTGTGTATGGCTCATGGAATTAATTGTGTTACTCGGAGCAAGCGCCATGGTGTGGAAAACTGTTTATCCCTCTGGATGCATTAGTAAAAGATCTTGTCTTAGTACTCAGCAGAGAATTCTGTGGACTCACCCACAACATGGCCAGTTTGATTCTCTCTGAAGGACTAACAACAATCTCTGACTACTTGAATGATCGTTCTTAGGGTTATCAATAAAATTTTAGAAGAGTTAATTTGCTTTTCATCTGTAAGCCTAGATGAAGATGTTCTTATACTCAGTTGCTTATACTTATGAATAATTAAGTAATAATAGAAGATAGTATATAAAACAGGCAAATGAATGGCAGATCGAAACCACGAGGTGGGAGAAATCCTGAGGGCCTGTAGAGGTGCTCCTCAAAGTGGAGAAAGGTGTATACAGTTTCAGCCGCAGATACCAGATGAGCCCATTCCTGGGAGAATCAATAAAAGACTTTCACCTTCAGAGTAGGTTCTAGGGAAGGAAGACTCAGAGAGGCTCACTCGGAGCACCAGGTGAAGGCCACAGCATTCAGAAGGGTCATCAACATCAGACCAAAAGTGTCAGTCTCTAGACGGTCTAGTCTCACCCGGAACTTAATAGGTTTGCCAATTTATCAGGCGCCACCTTAGCCTTCCACCTGAGGGGCTGTTCCCAGAAGCCTATACTAGAGCTCACCAAGAACTCCTGCTCTCAAATTACACAAAAACAGAGATTTCCTGCAAGAATGTGAATGGATGTTTCTGGAAGATTAAGACGGCAACTGTAGATTAGATATATTGCGTAGAGAAGAAGTCGGAAGCTGAGAAGTCTGTTTAAAACAGTATCTTAATCGGCATGGCATATACAAATTATAGCATTTGCTGCTGCATTTTAAAGCTGCTCTTGGTTAGGCATTTGGCATCTTCCTTTTTATGCTACAGCCTATTGAAGTGTACCAATATACTTTAGTGAGCCTACCTTGAATTATTTCATAATCAACTTAGTGCTTTTATTTTATTATAGTGAAAGCTAATTTAATGAATCCTAGCTAGTAAGTAGTCAGAGAAAATCCCATTTTACAATAATATGAAATCCAATACAAATCCAGCCACTTTATAGACACTCATGAGTTATAGGGAGACTCCTTTCATATTAGGAGATTTGGGTGTTGGTTGAGAGTCGTAAATGAGAATGTTCTTCCCTAGAAATAGTTTCCAGCAAACCCACCAATTTGCAGTAGAGTTAGTTAACAGAAAAGAAGAGATCGAGGTGAAGGAAAAGAACGGCTGTTGTCAAGAGTGGGTGACAGTGAGATGACAAATTGATGAGGAGAAAAGGAGAGACCAAAAGAAGAAATATGCAGCTGGGAAGGATAAAAAAAAAAAAAAAAAAAAAAAAAAACGCACCTCAAAAGTCAGTCAGCGAATGAGCAGGGGTGATCGAGCGGCTGCTACCAGGCTGCTGGGGCTGGGTAATGAGTGTCACCCAGCAGGTCCTGCTACGATCTGCTCTGTGCCTCTGGGCACAAGCTGACTGTAATGCCACTGGACGGCTGCCCTGTAAGTGTTTTCTTAAGTTTGAAATCTTGGCACTTTTTACACGCCCGTCCATAGGAAACCTGCAGAGTGAGAAACACACAGCAAATGTACTTATGGAACCCCATGTGTGAAGCGATAGTGTTTACATAAGTCTTACACAATTTGAGAATAACGCAATTTGACACAAGAGACAGGTTGATGAAATGTCTTGAGTCTTTTTTTTCTTTTTGGCATTTCTAGTTGAGTGGGTAGAACAGAACCATGGGAAAGCTGAGAGCTGGCTCTGGTTCCTGGCTCTGTGGCTGACATCCTGTGATTCAGGGCAAGAGACATGGCTTCAGCCCCGAATTATTACAGAACAGACTGGGAGGAGAGTCGTACGAGGGTTTGAACAGTCTCCAGTCTTCTGGGGTTTCAGAAGATTGGGAAGGTTATCCTACAGACAGCAGCCAAGCCACACGCGCCCCAGCCAGTCTCCTCGGGTCAGGTTGTAAAAGGAGAGCTTTTGAAGCCCAAACCTTAACCGGTGTTAGTGTTGGAGCCATGCTGGGCAGCTGGACACGGAAGCAGGACAGAGGCCTGGGAGAGTGTGATAAGAAAGGGCAGCGCTTGGTTTGGAAATCCATCAGACTGTGGAATGAGTGCCTGAATGCATTATACCAGCTTCAAGGGCCTTGAGCCAGAAAAAATGTTCAGAATTAGACGACATATGTGGGTTTTATTATCATCAGAGGTAGTAGGGTAAACCCTGGCAGAGGGTCAGGGTCATGAGCACACAGTACAGGATGGCGGTCATCACTAAGAGGTTCCCAGTGCTTCCTGGAAGCCACTTCCACAGCCAGCGCCATCACTGTCTTACAGAATGTGCATGGACACTGCCACTGGACTCTTTTGTTACTGATGAGGATACCCCCCAGGCCATGGCTCAAAGGCTGAGCATGCAGGCTCTCTATGGACATTTTGCAGGAATGGAATGGTGGGAGTCTTGTCACGCATGAGATCAGAAACATCGTTGTTGGCACATGGTTAACAGCCGCAATCAGAATGATTTCTCCATGCATCCCATCAGGCCTCACAGAGTGTAGAAGGCTAGAAGAGTTTGCCATTCACTTCCATCCTGGAGAAATGTAGTTGCATGCATGCTCTGTTTTGCTGTTCCTAGCTTGCTGTAGAGCCAGGATTCTTCTCCAGGCTCTGGAGAACTGACTTTGGTGCCTGAACAGGAGGTTAGCTTGGTAAAATTTATAGAACCACAGACTTAAATAAAATCTGTTTTCTTAACAGAAAAAAAAAAAAGAGGAAAGTCTATAATTACTAATTTACTTGAACCAAGTAGTCTTCCAAACTGGGTAAAATAAATCAACAAATGTCGGGGGGAAGTTGATATTTACTGCATAATTTAGAGACCAATGTAATCTCTCTCTTTCTTGCTCTCCCTCTGGAAAGCAAGGATTCAAAGAGGCATTTGTACACACTCACTCATAGGGGCATGATTTCCAAGAGTCAAAAAGAGAAGCCACTCAAGTACCTACAGGTAAACAGTGGATATACAAAGTGTCATAGGAACACATAGTGGGATGTTCAGCTTCTAAAAGAACATACACCACAACACAGGTGACCCTTGAAAGCAAGCTGAGTTCAATAAATCAATCATGAAAGGATAAATATCAGCCATATCATTCCACTTACAGACTAGTCAAAGTTAGAGAGACAGGAAGTAAAAGTGTATCCTGGGAGAGAGAGGGGATGGGAAGTCAGCATTTAGCAACTGGGGGATATGAAAACGTTCCAGAGGTTTGGATACAGGTGATGGTGATAATGTGTAATAGTTAAGAGGATGTATGTTATTTTGCTCATTGTTGCAATAAAAACACCATAAAAAGTGATTTAAGGAAAGGCTTGCTTGGGTTCACAGTTTGAAGACATTCTGACAGGGAAGGTGTGCAGGCAGATGTTTGTTCTGAACAGTTGCTTGTTCATACCTGCTTGGGCTAGAGGTAACAGCGATAAATGTCAGTTCAGCAAGCAATTTCTTTTCTCCTTTTTATTCAGCCTAGGACTCCACTGTGTCCACTTGCAGTGTGGGTTTCCTGCCCTTGGTTAAGCCATTTTGGAAACATGATTATATACATGCCCAGAGCTACGTCTCCTAGGTGGTTCCAAACCCCACCCACTTGACAACCAAGGCTTACCAGCAGAGATGGTGAATTGTGTGCTGTTTATTTTACCACTGTGCTATTTTGATTTGTTTTTGTACACGGGAAAAATTTTGTTTTCCCTGAAGATTGGAAGACTGTTCATGTCATTGCTTTATAGAATAAAGCTTTATATGCTTTGTAACAGGTTTTCATGAAAATGATGCTTTTAGCATATAAAATAAGCTAAAGTTCAAACACACACTTGCTCCATTAAGTAGTTTCACATTCCAGATTTATCAGTCTCCTTGATAAAGGAGAAAATATCAACAGTGTATTTACTTACTTCAGAAGACTGATGGTATGAGAGTTTAAGAACACGATATCTTGCTGGTGCTAGTTGCTTGCTCTAATTGTGTTTTGGACAAAGACACTTAAGATGTCTGTTAACAAAGACCCAAAGCAAGAATGGTGGATCCTGGTGTTTCCGGTGGAAAATTAGCAGTTAGGATCTGAGAATGAAAGCTGGAATCTAAGTTCCCAATCTTAAAACTACGTTCTGCCAACAGAGTTGTTATGATATACTGCCTTGACCTATCAATCTATAGACATGAGTGATTCATTTTCATATAGAAAAGCAAAAACAAACAAACAAACAAACACACACACAAAAAAAAAACAAAACAAAACAAAACAAAAAACTATTGAACCAGTTTTTCTATTTATCTTAAAAACTGGGCAGTTTTTGTCTGGGCTTACTGTGAGAATCATAGTAAATATTAATAAGTTAACGTTTTTATTTTGGATGGAATATAGTACTTTTGGAAAAGTTTCCTTTTTTAATTAAAAATTATATAAGTATATGAGTGTTTTGTCTGCATGTATATGTATGTCTGTGTGTCATGTATGTGTGCCTGGTGCCTGTGGAGGCCAGAAAAGGGCATCAGCTCCCCTGGAACTGGGGTTACAGATAGCAGTTATGTGGGTGCTGGGAATCAAATTTGGGTCCTCTGGAAGAGCAGTATTCTTAACCTTTGAGGCATCTCTCCAGTCCCTGGAAATTTTCTAATGATTAATAGTACTTTGAGAAATTTCTTATTAAGCAAATGTTTAAGTTTAGATTTTCACAATTTGGTATTATAAATTAAGACTCAATCAACTGTTTTCATAGAAGTTTGGAACTTATGATGTATCTGAAAGTCAAATCTGGTACTAAGCCAACACTACTGTTGCCAGCTCTCTGTTCCTAGAAGAGGAGGTTGTTCCTCTGCCTTAAACATAACCAACAAAACTGACAGCAAAGGTCTAACTCCAGGATGCTTGTCCTGGTTGTTGATGTGAGAGGCAGGACGGACTTTGCCTGATTGTCAGATGTCTAAGCATGTTTTGTGGAATAATCTTTTTATACACTATGAAGATGTGTGACTCCTTGGTTTAATAAAAAGCTAAACTGCCAATAGCTAGGCAGGATTTCATATGTAGGCAGATTTTTCTGACCTGTCTGCCAGGTCCCAAATAACCACATGGAGACTTCATATTAGTTATGAAAGCTCGGCCCATAGCTTAGGCTTATTTCTAACTAGCTCTTATCATTTAAACTAACCCATTTCTTTTCATCTACTTTCTGCCTTGTGGCTTTATTACCTCATATCCATATGGCCCATCCTGCTTCTTCTCCATCTAGCTGGTGACTCCTCTTCTTACTACTGTCTTCTGCACCTGGAAATCCTGCCTAACTATTGGCCATTCAGCTTTTTATTAAACCAATCTAAGTGACACATCTTCACAGTGTACAAAAAGATTATTCCCCAACAACTGTGTTGTTGCTATAGGCAAATAAACTAATATAATGGCCTTATAAAGAAAGGCCCAACTGGCCAGATCAGTGGAGTTCAAGGCAAGACTTGAGAAAAGCATAATCATTGTCAGAATCTTTTTTCTTTTTTTTTTTTTAATCACAAGATTTGGGCAAAACAGAAGGTTAGAAAAAATGAGCAAGAATGTTTTAGGGATAAATAAGAAACAAAGAATGATTTCAAACAGTAGAAGTGATCTTTCAGTCCTCTTTCATCTTTTACAGGACCCCCACCTCTACATCATTTGATTGCTCAGGGTGGTCGTCTGCTGCTCAGGTTCATCTGTCTGGCTTGCGCTTCCATACAGACATTGATTGGTACTTGTCTCTGTATTGGTCCACAGCTAGCCAAATGTACCAGGCTTTTTTTTTCTTTTTTGCCAGGGTGGGGGTGGAGGGGGGGGGGGAGGGGGAACCAACTCCCAAATCATGACAGAGACTTATTATTAGTTTTGAACGCTAAGCCTAGCTTAGCACATTTCTGGCTAACTCTTAACTTAAATTAACCTATTTCTCTTTATCTGCCTTTTGCCTTGTCATGTTCACATTGTTTTTCAAATAGAGTTTCAATGATGACCTTTGTTGGAGAATTGAACACAGACTTTTTAAAAGACCTTCCAGAATTTATCAGTTATAGTGTTTCTTTAACCTTCTGCATGCAGGGAGATACAAGATAGTGCTCATGGCTTGCCTGTCCTTTCATTTCCAACTCCTACCCATAGCTCTTTGCTCTCAAGACTCGCCAGTCTCTACAAGGTTTTGTAGCTGGAGGTGACCCCAGGACACTTGGAATCTCTGCTATGTAAGTGAAAGGTGTTGGTAGAGCTTGTTGACACTTTGGAAATTGTCTCAACTTGTTACTCTCTCTGCCCTCAGCCTTTCCCGTCTACTTCTTCAAGATGGGATTTGGGGGTGGCTATCTTGGGATCCTGAGGAGATGAGCCCACCCTAAGGACACACAGAGCCGAAAGGTAAAAAGCCTACCCAGTTCTCGGGATGTATATTATTAGCTCGGGTCAGCTTACCTCCAGACTCCTGGTTGTGACTAATATGCTAGAGTAATACTAGCCTAGAGTTGTTTGAGTTTTCCCTTTTTGACTTGTTACCTACCAGTTTACTTCCCATTCACAGGAATGTTTGAGAGCAGAAATTTCAGAAGCAAAGAAAACACTAGAGCCTTTAATGAATGGTATTTCCCTAGGCTAACTTGCTTAATTATGAGAATGTTTAGTTAATATACAAATTATGAAGCTTGAAATAATTGGCTCTGATCAGCATCCTCATTATTATCATTAAAGAGATTTTTATACGGTATTCATTTGCACAAGGAAATCTGCTCAGCTGTTTACCTGGTGAATTACTTTCTATGCGGGAGAAGGTTCTCTCAGGCTGGGAGATCATTGAGAAAATGAATGACTTTCTCCAAGCTGCTACTGCATGTTGGCACGATGTGCACCAGCGTTGTAGCAAATACTCCAAATAAGAACAGTTATTTATGAACATTCAATATGATTGAATACCTATGTAAAGCAAACTCAAAGCTGTCACCTCATTACATCCTTTATAATAATGTCATTTCACCCTAAGTCCTGAGTGATTTCTTGAGGGCGATAGGAAATGACAGAGTCATGGTTAGCAAGCTGGGGATTTCTTCTCACCGTGGGCAAGCCCATGGGTGGTTCACACTGTGGATATCATCTGTTCATCTGTTGAAGCAGAAAAAAAGAAGTTGACAGTGGCTTTAGATACAAAGAACAGAGCCCCTTGTGTGTACTTACAGCACCAAGCAGCTGATAAGAGTTCAGGTCTATCTATTCACAAGGGATATGGGATTGGGCAAATTGACTATCCACATGTCAGTAATATAGCCTTGTCTCAAGGGCAAGGTCTTGAAGCCTTTTCTGTGTTTATCAGAAGTGTACTGTAAATGTTCAAAAATATTTCCATTGAAACTTCATGGGGTAAGTCTCAGATTGCACTTGGTCCAAGGAACTGAGAGTGATGGGTGAATTTGCTTCAGTTTGAGGAGTTTTAGGCAGTTGTGTTTAGGCTCACCAGAGGGAAAGTGACATGATGGCTGCTGTGGCCTTTTGCGTGGCATACCTTGTTGCCTTCCTTGCTTTTTTGCTGATTTACACATTGAATATGGGGCACTATTTTCTGTTAGTTTGTGTAAACCTTGGCTGACCACTCCATCTTGGGCACTATATAAATCTGTCTTTGTTTTTAATCTGCGTTGGTTCAGATTAACTTCTCTGTAAACAGCTCTGTGCTCTCAGATAAGTTGTTTAAGTGATAAAAACGTTTAATTCTTCACTAAGTAAACTAGCCTCAGAGGTGATCAATAAGGGGCCAGCAGGAATCTCTCTCGTTCCGTGACCCAGCTCCCCTAAAAGAGGCTCTATGTTTTTAAGTTCAAAGTAGAAGGTAAGGGCTCATTTCTCGATTTGTAAGGAACTGTCTAAGTAAACACTACCAACGATGCTGTCTCATGCCATTAACCAGTTCTTCAAGGGATGACCACATTTAACTTCAAGGGAGGCTGCAGAATGATGTCCAGAGTCTGGATCCCTGGATGCCTCCTAAAACCAGACTCAAGGTTCTGATGCTAGGCAGGAAGAGAGTGACTCTGGAGAAGAAATGAATAGGCCTTGCTGCCATTTGCAGACAGCTGTAAATGAGGGTGTGGCTACTGGCGAATGTGCTGGTTACAGGCATATGGGCTATAACCTTTGTCCCAGTTAGCACTTCCAGTGCTCTCTCCACTTCCTGGGGGTTTATGGGAGCCAGATGGTGGCCAGTTAGCAGCCACAGCGGTTTATATTTTCTCTCCTTTGGTTTGTCTGACTCCATGGACAAAGAACGGACTCTGGTTGACCTTATTTTGCTTCTAGACCTCATGCTATGAAGTGAAGTTGTTTTCCAGTAGGATGCACCTCCCCTTTTTTTGCTTATTTTTGAAGAGTAGATAGATGTGTTACAAGTATACATCCCACTTCAGGAAGCAGACCTTGAATGTGGTGGTCATGCCACATATTAAAGAGCTCTGCTTTCTATATGAACATAGAATTTGAAAGTTTCACAGCTGTGAAAGTGGAAAGAATCCCCAGAAAAGTTCTTAAAGCTCTCATCTCTACAAAGAATGCTTATCATTGCAGTGAGCAGGCACAGGACCTCCTTTTGTGTGACTTAGGACAATGATAACCTTTTGGAGTTTCCCCCAAGAGCCAGGATGCCAAAAGATAACCCTGCCAGTGCTTCCCAATGACTCATTAGTGAGAGGTCATAAAGGCTGAACAATTACATGATTTTCATTGAAACTTCTTGAGGTCTCCTAACAGGAGGTTTTAATATCTAAAATACTTATCAGCCAAAGTTCTTTTCTCAGGAGGAAGGGGACTTCAGGGACAGGTTATGGTATGATTCTCAAAAGAAAAACAATCTATATGCCTACCCACTACATGAAAAAGGAGTTCTTTTCCTCTGACTTAAATTCCAAGAAAGCTGTGGAAGCGTAATTTGTTTACTTTGGACTTTTGGATGAAATAGCACCACTGCACACAGAGACCCGAGGAGCTCTGCTGTCTCAAAAGACCATGAGTCTTTCTCTTCTGTTGTTAGACCGTGGTGCTGAAGGCATGAAGTGCCACAGAATGAAGAGATGTTAACAACTGCTCAACGATTCCCATGTGACTCTCTTTAATTCACCTCAACTGCGCACACTGCAATAAATCAATGGAATTCAATTTAATTAAACCCTGATCAATTATATGGTGGAAGCATAAAAAGAAGCTGCGTTTACTGGGGAGACTATGTATGTATGCTCAGAAGGGAAGAGGATGAGTCAGGCTGTCTAAATGTCAAGGTGCTTGACGTGGGACTCAGTTGTGCCCGCATCATAGTGCTTGCTTGACTCTAATTGGATTTTCAGAAGAGCTTCCCAAAACACCCTCAGGAGATGATTCCTTGAGCCGGCCTATCACCTTCCACAAAGGTGAAATCTGAGGTGCTTATTTACAGAAAAATAGGCATGACATCAACATTTTATCTGTGCATGCCAAATATGAGATATAAATTAACATTTTTTGTCATTAGGTGGGAGATTTTGGTCCTTTTTGTGTGTGTGTGTGTGTGTGTGTGTGTGTGTGTGTGTGTGTGTGTGTCTCATGCTTTCCTGTGTCCCTGGAATAACGTGTAATGACCACGTATTATTTAATCTATTATAAAACTGTAAACATAGTGGATGACATTCAGTCTTTGATGAATCTAGGCATTGAATCACTGAGTTGTTCATGGCTACTTCTAAAATGTTTTATCTTGTTCTTTTTTTTTTCTCTTTATTCAATTTTCTTTGAATACTAAAAAGTCTCATTAAGTACAATGTACGTAATAAAAATTGGGTTTTAGAATGGTTGTGGCACACACCTGTAATCCCAGAAACTGGGAGGCAGAGGCAGGCAGATCTCTGTGAGTTCGAGGCTAGCCTGGTCTACAAAGTGAGTTCCAGGACAGCCAGAGCTCGAACACAGAGAAACCTTGTCTCAAAATAAACAAACAAACAAACAATACAAGTAAATTCGGGTTTTAGTCCCAAACAAAGAGTTGAATTCATTATGGCTTCCAAGCAAAATGTCCTTTGGTTACACCATGACACACTTGACCCCCCTCAAGACTGCTGAAGTGAGGAACTTACAACTTGTCCCTTACTTGGGATTCTAGAATGATGCCAAGTACTTGGTATGCCCTTGATCAACATCATCCTTCAGTCTTACTCGTTTTGGTGATTACTTTTTGTGGAGGGAGTGACTGAAGAAAACCTTTCTGCCACTGTAGTTAAAATATCAGAAGGGCTCTATAGGAGAGTAGGGGACGGAGCCAGGTGTAGATGAAGTTCTCTCCAGCTCCCACCAAGCCCCAGCAGCCCCGTCACCCACTTATAAAATAAAGACACAGACTCTTATATTATTTAAACTGTTTGGCCTAATAGCTCAGATCTCTAGCTATCTAGTTCTTACATCTTAAATTAACCCATTTCTATAAATCTATACCTTGCCACGTGGCTCGTGGCTTATCAGTATCTTACATGTTGGTACTCATGGCAGTGGCTGGCAGCGTCTCCTGACTCAGCCTTCCTGTTCCCAGAATTCTCTTCTCTGCTAGTCCAGCCTATACTTCCTGCCTGGCTACTGGCCAATCAGTGACAATAAATCATAGCAACATATATTCACAATATACAGGACATCCCACATCTGGTTTTTGCTTACAGTGCCTAAGTGGCTCTTCTTAGCCTCAGTTGACTTATCTGTAAATAATGGGACTGAAGACTGTCTCTCCCTCAAGGGAAAGAAACTGGCATTATGAGGCTGAATTGAGACAATGGGTGAAAGTGTGTTTGCATAATGCTGAGCTCCAAGTAGGCCACAGGAGATGCCAGCTAAGGACAATAATGACTATTTGGATAATAGCAATGGAGACCATTGTGTGTGTGTGGTGTACACGTGCATGTGTGTGCCTGTGCTCATGTGTACATGTGTGTGGAGGCTGGCAGTCAATACCAGGTGTGTGTGTGTGTGTGTGTGTGTGTGTCCACATGTGTGTGCCTGTGCTCATGTGTACATGTGTGTGAAGGCTGGCAGTCAACACGAGGTGCCTTTCTCTCTCACATTTTACCTTACTTTTTTGAAATGATTTCTTTCTCTGAACCAGAGACTTACCAGTTCTTCAAGCCCAGCTAGCCAGCAATCCTTCGAGATCTTCCCGTCACCATCTCCCCAGGGTTTACAGGCATCCAACACTGCTCCCTGAATTTAGAAGCTTAAGCTTGTTGAGCAAACACTATACCAACTGAGCCACCTCCCTGGGACCCAGGAGAGATCACTCAGGTCAATAACTTTCTTTGTTCCCTGTCACTTGCTTCACATTTCCTCTGGTTGAACTTGTGTAAGCCTTGAACATACCGGATGATAAAATGTTGGGATGGATGGAGACAACAGATGCAAGTGTTCTGTGTGTGCTGAGCTCCAATTAGACAGTCAGTGGATGGTGGCTAAGGACAGTGACTAGGAACAGCTATTTGTTCAATAGTTCAAGATCGGGCTTTGAGAGTGCATATTAACTTGTTTACATCTGTTGGGTAAGGCTGTCAACCTAGACCCAGGTCTTTGACCTCACAAATGGGGAGGAGGCACCACAAAGACATGGTTAACTAATGATGGAATACTGACTAGCTCCTCAACGACCCTCTTCCCACAGTTGTGCGCTTCATGCAGCTGGTTACATCTTTTCCTGAACCTGTTTATTACTCAAAGTATAATTGCTCTCACAATTATAAAATGTAATTAGCATTTATGTAACCAATAAAGTACCAAGTTGAAAATAAACTTGTTTCAATGAAAACTAAGCTTAAAGTGTTAGAAATATGGCATAGGCCGGCATTGCTACGGAGAAAGACATCTGACTGAGTACAGAGGACATTACTATGAATGGGAAAGAGCCTCTCCTGTAAATCTAGAAGGGTCTTGTTTTTAGATACCGAGATGTATTTTGAGTGTAATTTCTGTAAATAGTGTTCTGAGCTGGGCTGTAGCTCAGTGATAGAGTACATGTCTAGATTATGCCAGACTCTGGGTCCTATCCTCAAAACTACAAAGAAAAGAGACAGTGTGGAAGTCCATGATCTTAGCTCTACATAACCAAGGAAAAAAAAGAAAAGAAGTGTACAAATCTGTGGGATAATGTTAGATCCTAAATAAACCTATAAACCTCACCTGCCCAAAGACCAGGTAACTTCCTGGAATGCTGGGAGTTGTAGTTCTTGGAAAATAACAACAAAGCCTCATGGGAAAGTGTGGTGGTCTATGGGTTTTGTTCTTATAAGCCTGGCCAACAGGTATCTTGGGGCCACGCAGCTGGAAACTTTTCAGATGGTGGTCCTGACCTAATTCCATTTTGGTCAGTATTTAATATTTTAATAAAAGCTTGCTTTAACTCAGCCAAAATGGTGGAACTGGTGTTTCTCTAGTGAATTTCAGTGTTAACAATAAGTGTGCTGCATTTGGGCAATGTTTTTTCTGACCTGTTTTTTAAACCAACAACCGATCAATGGCTCTTCTACCTGAGACTTTATTGATAGAGCTTGGCTTCTTCCTTTTCAACCTCACAGTCCTCAGTCTTGCAGCTCTGTGCTCCTTGCTCTTGCTTCAAGACTTAGGAAGTGTTGACACTTTTAGGTTTGGTTCTACTTGTGGGTCAGGTGGTATCTACTTAGTGGAATCAAAGAACTCACCAATCTTACTGTCCATGGTTTGGCACACCTGAGCGAGTCCTGTTTCCAGAATTCCCCAGATGGTGTTCTCTCTGTTTAAACTTTCCATGGTGTCAGTTCAGCTAACTCCCAGGTTTTTTGTTTTAACGTGTAGAGATGTGAGCGGAGAAAAGTATGTGTGTTTCTGAAGCTTCGTCACCATGACTAAAATATCTCAAAGAAGCAAGGAAGGGAAAATTTATTTTGGTTCCTGATTTGGGAGGGTTTGATCCATGGTTGTTTGTTCCAATCTGCTGAGGCAAGTGTCCCGGGGTGGAGACAGCCACTCACTTCATGGCCAATGGAAACAAAGGTAAAAGAGAAAGCTGGCACATCATCGACTTTCTTGCTGACCCCAAGTCGTTGTTCTGTCCAGGCCACTAGCTCCTGAGACAGTGTTAGACACATTCATGCTGGATTTCTCTCTTGGTTAATCCTCTCCGGAATCCCTTCCACAGACACACCCAGAGGTGTGCCTCCTCCTTTCCTAAGCACTTCTAACTCTAATTGAGTTGACAATGAGGATTAGCTAGCACCAAAGACAACATGTAAATAAGTCTCCATATGTAGTGTAGAGGAGATAATCAACATCACAGAGAAGAGTGAAGCTCCCCGGTAGGAGAGTGCATTGACAATAACTTGTTAGGAGAAGTGGAGAGGAAAAGTGGCATTTCAGTGTAGAAGACACTGAGAATGAGACACTCCAGACATCTCAGGAGGAGCTCTCTAGAAAAACTCCCATAGACTAGGAAGCTTGGAGGGAGGTCATTCTTGGTCTCTGGAGTGCAGTTTGGGAGATGGGAATGACTGAAGTACCAGAGGGGGAGCAGGGGCTGGAACTCTTGAGAGGGCATGGGTTTTAGTCTTTCACCAGGACATCTGGAACTGTCCAGGGAAGCCGTGGTTTTGTTTCTGTTTTCGTTTTGTAGATATAGTTTTGCTATCCCAGGCTGACCACAAACTTCTGTCTCTACCTTTCTGGTGCTGGGATAATAACGCATCACTACACCTGGCTTATGACGAGCAGGGGATTGAACCCATTGTCTGGTGCAAGCATGATGTCAACTGAGACCCCCTTCACCCTCTTTGCTTGTATTTTGAACCACTTCTCCCATTTGTAGGAAGATTAGCTAGCAGGGGATCAGGATACAAATAAGGATGTTTACTTATTTTTTTAAACTTAAAATTTTAAGTGGCACATGGCTCGTATCTCTTACTCTTTCCCTACGAGTAAATACTAATAACATGAGGACAGAGATGATGTTTGCTTTGTAATCACTCTCTCCTCAGCACCTAGGCAGCACTGGACACAGGAGAGTGTTTTGTAAATATCTGTTAATGACAGGAAACAGAGGTACACCATGGTCCGGAGGGGGTTGAGTCTGAGTGTGAAGGGAGTGGGTGTCAGCAGACTGTCGCTTGGAGGAAAAGGAGAGGTGAGGAGCCTTCACCACCCACTGAGGATCCCTACTGTAGTGCCTGGCTCTTGGTGAATGTGAGACTTGCGCCAGGCCCTGGATTCAAATGACGGCTTGAAATAAATCGGAAAAGAGTTTTGATGTTTTTCCAGTGATTGTAAAAGTGCCAGGGCTGCATGGAAACTCTCTGTGTCTGGCATCATTTAAACATGGGCTGTTCCAGTGTTTTTGGCAGAGTGTAACTCTGGGGGGCTTCCCTAATTTCAACACTGCAAGCTCTTGGGGAAAAGAGAGCTGAAGTGTTAAGGGAAATGTTCTCTGGCAAAGGAAATGGATGCAGTAGCCTTTGCTCGGGCCTCATTGTATGGGTTGTTTTCCTGTTAACACAGAGTCTATGGACATTCTCATTTCTGATAAGAACACAATGAAATGTAGCTTGCAGAGCTGTTTCCCCTCCTTGCCGCAAAATCCCACCGTTTCACTTATCGTGAAACCTGGCAGCTGCTTCTTGATTGATCTCACATGGTGTGCATTGCTGGGCCTCTGTGTGTTGCTACCAGCCTTGTGGCTGAGGCAGCTATGCTCTTCCGAGGTCCCGAGTCCCAGCCCTGCGGCCGGCCTTCCCACTCACCTCTGCTGGGATCCTTGTGGGTCTGTGAGCTGATGGAAGCAGTTCGCATCTTGCTGTGCTATGCGGAAACCTCTCGAATCTGCATTATTTAACAGGAACACCCCCTCCCTGCTCCCCACCACGCTCAAGTCCAGGAGGCTCCAGCACACTGAACATTTCATGCTCGAAAGGAAAGAGAGGCACTCTCAGTTCAAAATCCATGGTCCATATGGGCTCTAGCTCTTCACTAGAATGAGTGTTGTGTTTCAGCTAACTATGAGCCCCAAAGGAAAGAGAAAACCAGCCGCATCGCTATTCATATCCACTTATGCTCACAGAAGTCCCAGCACTTAACATGTTCGATTATCAGAATTATGAGTTCAGGGAAACGGCACGCCATGTTTGCTTCAAGTCTCGTTCGATCATGTCCTGAGAAAGCTCCGACAGCATTTGCAAAACGGTGCCTTAAATGAATTTTCGGGATATGTTTGTGTGGCCTTCTCACTGCACACGAGGCCCAGCTTCATCACTCCGAGACTGAGAGGTTAACGGGATCTGACTGAAAAATGGATGTGACGACGCTAAGTTCCATGTGAAATGGGCTACGGTGCCTCACCAAGCAGCAGTGCTCTGTGTGAGTGAAACATTCCATGATCTAAAGTTAAGATGATTAAGATGATGATGATGATGACTTTCGGGATACTGGGCCAGAGTCCATCATTAACTGGAATTGGATAAAAATCTCAAAAATTTTAAGACAAAAAAAAAAAAAAAAAAATATATATATATATATATATCCAGAGGTGGATAAATAGAAGACTCACTGGAGATTGGTTTAAAACCCAGCATTTGCTGCCTCATAGTTAATGACTTGAGTCCTGCCCAGTACCCCTGAGGCTACCACCATCACCAGCATCACTGTAATTATCTTTGAATTTCTCTCAAGCTCCTGCTGCGCATGGTGGAGGCAGTCGCTACTTCGGTGCTTCGATTGCTCAAAATCCTGGCTTATTTAGGGCTTGTTAATGGTATCATCTAGTTTTTAATTGGTCAGCTGTCAAAAAGTTCAAAAATACGAATCATCTTCCTGAGCAAAATTGGAGCCTCTTCGGATCTGACTTGAGTGTACTGTGCAAAGGAGATAGAAGCCGTCCAGTGGGAAGCACCCGGGCTGTGTCGCCTCAAAGGCGTCCTCCATCTACTCAAGTTCTTTATCATCAGGGTGATCAGCCTGTCACTGTCCATATGCTGCCCGAGGCAAAGGGTTAGTGCTGCTGAGGGTGACATACCCTAGAGCTGCTACTATGATGGTTACCTGCGTGTCACATCACATTTGCACTGTGGAGGGACAGATGGAAGGGACTACAGTGACCATTAAGTTTCTTGGTGAGACTTGCCGAATACAGCCATGAAAATCAAACCAGAGAGGCCATTAAAATCTGAGCTGTTACGGTCTTCTGTCTCTGCACTCTTGACTATGTTCTTCTGCTTCTCAAGTTGTGTATAGAACTACTCAAGTGATTATGTTTCACATAGGCCTTCTTTTCCTCTCAGTGAGGCAGGCTTTGCTGCAGCTTAGGGGACATGGAGAAGGAGGAAGGCATTATGAAATGAACTTAACAAAAGCCACGAATGAAAAGGACTTAGGGCGATTTCATTTAAATGAACTCAACAGAAAGAAAGCAAACACCACTGGATGAGAGAAATGGAAAAGAATGCCAGGATGCCAGGAGCAATGCCAGCAGTGTGGTTCACACATGATACAGAGAAGGTAAGGAACATAAGAAGGGCAGGCATCTCCATACACTGTCTCCTCCTGTGTGACCCAGCAACTCATACCTTGGGTTTATCCCCAAGAGAACTAGAAATCTATTGAAGCAGGACTTGGCTCTCCACAAACAGTAAGTAGCACAAGGGTCCCTGCTAAATCACCAGCTAGTTATGTAGCCTGGAAACAAGAAAGACAAGTGATGCCACCAATACCCAAATCGCATATAAATGAGTTGAGAGAGCGCGGCCATGGCATGTGATCACCCCCTTGACTGGACAAACAGTACATGATCATCTTTCTGGTTGGGCTGAGGAGAAAAGCACAGAACATGGAGGCCACTCACTGGTTCCGTCTGTGATATGATGGTCAAGGAATGCTCAGTCTCAATGATACCTGGGTCTCCATCAAATTCCATCAAAAAATTCACAAAGGCTAGTGGGCAGGACACCAAGCAGAATCCCCTCTCTTGAGACGACTCTCCCTCAAGAACTTTTCTCACTTTTCCTCTTTTCCTGAATAAAACTATTTATTCTCCACTGCTTGCCTCTCACTCACTTTTCTTACTCTCTCTCTCTCTCTCTCTCTCTCTCTTTTTTTTTCTAGACAGGGTTTTTCTGTGTAGTTTTGGTGCCTGTCCTAGATCTCTCTCTTAGAGCAGGTTGGCCTCGAACTCACAGAGATCCGCCTGCCTCTGCCTCCCTAGTGCTGGCATTAAAGGCGTGAGTGGCCACCACCACCTGGCCTTTTCTTACTCTTGTTGATCCTGAGACAATGAACTGGGAAGCTAGTGACTTAGGGTGACTTTGGTGACATTTGATTATCTGATACCTTAAGCTCCTGAGTTGAGCTCACTAGAACCAACAGATTCTCCATCATTCTAAAAAAAAAAAAAAAAGCCCACATTCATGAAAAAAACCTCTACACAGGGCTGGAGAGATGGCTCAATCATTGAGTGCATACTGTTCTTCCAGGCACCCACATCAGGTGGTGCACAAATGTTCTGAGCATACCAATGTCTCTGACCTCTGTGGGCAGCTGTACCCTCTTCCCTAAAAGTGTGCATGCATACACGCATGCACGTGCACACATATCACACACACACACACACACACACACACACATACTTTAAAAAATAAATATTTGTAACAAAAGAACCTGTACACAAATGTTTAAGAAGGAGTGGTCATAATCTTCAAAACCTGAAACAACTAACTACCAAATGATGAACAAATTATGTCCAAACAATAGAATGCTAGTCGGTGGTAAGATAGAATATGTAATCAGGCCTGGCACAGTAAGGACATAGCCAGGGAATGATGTTAAGTGAAAGGAGGCAGTCTGTTCTGTTCTCATTGTATTTCTGCAAGTTGTACACATGTGAAAGATCTAGGTAGGCAGTGCTATAGAGACAGAAAATACATTAATGATTTACCTGGGCACAAGGGTAGGGAGGGAATGAAGAGTGAGTGCTCATGAGTGGATGGGCTCACTGGGGGATAATGAAAATGTTCCTAAAGTACATAGAGTGTTGTAATGACTGCATAGCTCTGTGAAGAAACACTGGACTAAGCACTTCAAATACAAAGGTGATGTATGTATCACATCTTGATAAAGCGGCTACTTAGATGTACTAGGTGTACTTCCATATGGATGGGCCCATCAGTATATCTGAGGCATAGGCCCAGGGAAAGGAAAAAAAGAAGAAGGACAGATGGAGGTATTAGAAGGAAGTAGATGTAGGAGAAAAGGCAACGGGAGGTACTCTCCATTATATTACAAAATCTTTGGGGAGCTGGAGAGTCAGTTTGGTGGTTGAGATCGCTTGCTCTTGCAGAGGATCTAGATTTGTTCCCAACACCAACATGATGACTCCAAAACCAGTTCCAGGGGATCTGACATCCTCTTCTGATCTCTGATGGCACTGGACACATATGTTATCCACATACATGCACTCATACAAAACACTCATACACCTAAAATAAATAAACAGATCTAAAATAATTAAAATCAAACAAAATCTTTAGGAACGGCTTGAGATGTAATCAAGGTAGTAGAGATCTGCCTCACATCCCATCACTGCATAAAGCTAGGAGAAAGGGCACATGCTTATTAGGTCAGCATTGGGGAGGTGGGGAGAAAGATTGGGAGTTCAAGGTCATCCTCAGCCATATAGCAAGTTCCAGGCCAGCTTGGCCAAGGTGGAGTTGGGGTGGGGTGCAGGGAATAAAACACCTCAGGGAACAGCTTCTTGCCTCTGGCAACCAAAGCTTGGTATTGGTATAGAAACTTGTAGAGAGACCTTGAAATGGTCCCAGGACCAAAGCTCTTACAACAGAACTCTAATTCACTCATGGGCTGTATGAATCCATACACCATGTCTTACCATCTTCTTTATTTTCTTGTCTGATTCCTTTCTCTTTTTCTTTAGCATCATGTGACTTTGAATTACATGTCCCCTCTAAACCTGATTCTACCTAATACCATTCTTAATAGAGTCATTGCCCTCTTTAGTGAGTTATTGTTAATTCTGTCTAAATTCTCATTTCTGGATCAGTGACATGGAGCAGTGTGTAAAACAACAAAAAACCAACAAACAAAACCAAAACAAAACAAAAACCCAACTTTCTACCAACCTTGATGACCTGAGATCAATCCCTGAATACACATGATTGAAGAAGTACCAACTCCTATAAGCTGTCCTCTGATCTCCACATGCTTTTTGGGACAGTATCTCCCATAGGCTTGGAACTTACCAAATAGGCTAGGCAGCTCGACAGTCAGACCCAGGGATTTATCTGGCTCTGGCTCTCTGTGTGGGATTTGGGACCAAACTCAAGAGTTTTACCAACTGGGCTATTTATTCAACCCTATAAAGCTCCTTTCTTAAGATGTCAGTTTATTCTGTTCCTATTTGCAGTCCCAAACCTGAACTGTAAGTTCATTGGTTAGCTAGCCAGCCACCAGTCATTCTTGGATTCTGTGTCCATCTGGAGAACCAGTAGCATTTGATGAGGGCAGAACAGTGGTTCTTGAAGGGCACTAGAGAGGAATAAGAAGATGAGGGAGAGATAGTAGGCCAAATGGAATAGTAGGTAGGCAGTAGAGAACATTCCTGGAACTGAAAAGGATGCTCAGAACTTGTCTTCGTCTTAATACCATTCTTAAGAAATATAAAAGGCTTTGCTGTCCGTCATTCAGAAGAAGTTGGTTATTACCTATTTTATTTCTTTTTTTGGATATAAATTCTGTATTTGTGTTACAAGAAAATAAAAAAGATGATGGGTTCAGTTTTGCTTCCCATTTTCCAAAAAGTGTTAAGATCTTAGCTGGCCATAATGGCACAAGCCTGTAATCCCTAAAGTAGGAGGATAGGGAATTTGAGAGCCTCCTTGGCTACATTAGCAAGATCCTGTTTAAAATAAGACAAAAATTTCCTCTAAATGACAATAAGAAAAATAATTAACAAAATTAATTCCCAGTATTTACTAAATAAAAAAAAAAATTTGACTCACATAATATAACACATGTGTGCTGTATTACCTATCACAATAAACTGTGCATAAAATGCTGTGGGATGTTCTGTATGTCAAATGTGTTGCTCTGATTGGTTAAAATAAATAAAGTGCTGATTGGCCAGTAGTCATGCAGGAAGGACAGGGTAGGTGGGACAAGGAGGAGGAGAATGCTGGGAAGTGAAGGCTGGGGAGGGAGACACTGCCAGCCACTGCCATGACAAGGAAGATGTAAGGTACAGGTAAGCCATGAGCCACGTGGCAAAGTATAGATTAATAGAAATGGGCTAAATATAAGAGTAAGAGCTAGACAATGATAGGCCTGAGCTAATGGCCAAGCAGTTTAAATAATATAAGCGTCTGTATGTTCATTTTATAAATGGGCTACCAGACTGCTGGGGCTTAGTAGGACCTGGAGAAAGGCTCTCCAAATACAATAAAAAGCAAGGGCTTGATAATTCTACTCCTAAGGACACACACCAAAGCCTTGAAAGCAGAGATTCAGACAGATGTTCACACACCCGTGGTCATAGTACCATTCTTCATAATAACCAAAGAATGGAAACAACTCAAATAGCCGGGAGCAGATGAGTGGGTAAACACCCAGTAAGGGGATAACCCATCTCAGAGAAGAACTGCAATTTCAACACTGGCTACCACACAGCTGAATCTTGAAAACAATGAGCTGAGTGAAACAAGGAAGACACGCCAGGACAAACATTGATTTCATTTCTAGGAGAGTCTAGATGGGAATTTGTAGAGGGAGGAAGCAGAATAGAGATTAATGGGGCCTGGAGAGCAGGGTTGACAGGGAGTTAGTGTTTAGCTGGGCTTTCTGCTTGGGCGGATGAAAACACACTGCACAGGACAAAGACTAAAGACACACAACCTTGTGACTGTGTCTCACACCACTGAAAGCACAGAGTTCTTGCTATGTTGTGTCATCAGCATTGTGTCCCATCTCTGTCCCCTGTAGGCAGAGTTTTTCTGTTCCAGCAGTTGTTCCCAAATAACCACACAGAGACTTAATGTTAATTATCAATGCTCAGCTGTTAACTTAGGCTTGTCTTCTCCAGCCAGCTCTTATAACTTAAATTAACCCATTTCTATTCATCTATGTGCTGCCCTGGGGCTTGTTTACCTCTTCTGTGGACTTCCCATGTTGCTTCTTCTGCATCCGGCTAATGACTCCCCAGACTCCACCCTTCTTCTTCCCAGCATTCTCTCTGCCCCGCAAACCTGCTTAGCTGTCAGCCAATCATTTTTTTTTTTTAATAAACAACAAGAGCAACACATTTTTGCATGTACCAAGATTGTCCCTGTACCACTGTCACACACAGACACCAGAAGAACAACAACAAAAAACAAAAACTATATACTTGAGCTGGGGAGGTGCTCAGTTGGTAGAGTGTATGAGCACTTACCTTCCATGGCAGAATCTAAGTAAAATCCCCATTTGGGACACTTTGCACTTGCCATCTGAAGCCTGGATAAGTAGACACAGGAGGAGCCCTGGTGCTCGTGGCCCAGCCAGTCTAGTTGAGTGAGTGACTCAGAGCTAGAAGGTGACTGTCAAAAGAGTACTGGAGAAGGACACCTACCATTGACCTGGGGGCTCTACATAAACTGACTATGTAAAGATATACATAGACAGGAAAAACAAAAACCATATACTTCACTCTGGTGTTTCTTGGTTTAAATTACTCCAGTTTTCTTGGAATAATGGGAAAGTTGTCCCTCCATGTCTTCTTTTGGTTATGTTGCTATAAAAGAAGGCATGCTGTTCCCTCTGCAGGACACACACACACACACACACACACTCTAAGTTTGGTCTAGCCCAGACATCAGGCTTCGAATGGTTATCTTGATAATCCCATCATCGTCAATCAAGCACCTGAGTTTCTGTATGCAGACACACATTTCCTTCAGGGGGAAAAATACACTGCTCATTCCGATTTTTCTTCTGTTTTCCTTCTCACATATAATACAGTCTGACTGGCTCATGTGAAATTGTACAAGTTATTAAAAAGAAACAAAAAAACAAGAAGCCTCGAATATCAGGCAGAAACAAGATTTCTCAGCCCTCCTCACCTGGCTGCCATTCTCTGCTATTACTTTCCTTTGAAAGATGAGGGTTCCTTCTAATAAAAATGAAATGTAACTCTCTGGCCCTCGCTTTTTAAGAAATGATTTCTGCTTATGACTAAAGAGGCTGCACATCACCACAAAATAGCAGCAGCTGGGAAGGTTTAAAGTGGGGGGAGGGGGAGGATATGGAGGGGAAGCTCAATGGCTAAGCTTTCCTGTACAAGATGCCACTGCCTAAACCATAAGCAATGACCTACAGGTGCCGTTATCTTCCGTGTACAGACAGGAAACTGCTTCCAACGCCATTGCATCAGCAAGGGTCTAATGCTCCTCAGGACCATAGAGTTTGAATAGTTTGTTTGCTTTTAATTTTTATGGCGATGATTCTTATTAATGACAGACACCCTAGCATTTTTTGTTTTGTTTTGTTTTATTGTTTCTAGGTGGAAACCTTTGAAGTGAAGCGGAGCTGTAGTCATCAAACACCCTTTAATCTTTTTCTTTCTCTCTTGCTCACTCGACCGCTTTCCTTTTCTTTCCATCATGCCCAGAGCCAGATAACACTTTCCTGCTGAGAAAATTTGAAAGTCACCACCCAGCTCCAGCAAATGAGGGCTGTCATGGTTTGGGGGATGAGAAAATCTACTGCACTGCTCACAGATCTTGAGTTGATAGTGGGTAATTGACAGCCGGAAGGACTTGGTCTCCTGGCAGCGTCAGAAGGAGGGTTAGCCCTGTGGGCTTCATTTGGGCAGAGATAAAACAGGTTTTCATTTGGTACTCACAGAGAGAGCATAATTAACCTTTTAGAAGTTTAAGGATGATCAAATTGTTATTCATTTTGCAAATGAGAAGAGAGAGTGTTCCCTTCCTGCCAACAAAATGCCAGTGCAGATTTCAAGGTCACTGGATGATGTCTTTGAGGAAAAGAAACACACACACACACACACACATACACACACACACACACACACACACACACAGAGAGAATGTCACCATTAAAACATTCAGGATGAAAAGGAACAAATGTTCCTTTTTGCTTTGCTCCATGCTAAAAGTCAGTGCTAATATTCAGCACATATCTACTTGGGTATCTTGGAGGACAATGGCATTAGTCTGTCAGAACACAGAATATACACCTCTGCCTGGTACTGGCCATGTGTTGATATGTCCTGATGTTTTTTAGAGGTTAGAAGGGATGGCTTTTTGAGATGTAAACACATTTTGACGATGGTAGGTATAACATTGCTACCATGTGAGAACTCTGCCTCATCAATGACAAAGGCTAGTGCTTTGAACCCTGTTCTGTTTTGCTTTAAGTGCTGAGCCAAGTCAGTGCTGGGAAGGATGAGGCTTTCAGTAGCCATGGTGCTGTAGAGATGGTTATGGTTGATGTGAGTAACCTTGTCTTGTAGCTGTGTGCTCTGCCACATCATAGACACTCCATCTACAGTTGTCCCTTAGGGAAGGAACATTCGGCTATTTTCATTACCCCCCCCCCTTTATCACACATACACACACTCACACACACACACACACACACACACACACACACAAATTTATGATAATTTCAAACATAAAGAAAACTGCATTAAAAGTACAGAGATGTATTAATTCACACAATTTCATCAATTCTTTTTAACACTGACTCATTGGCTTTACTATTCTATGTCCTCCTCTGTCAATTTATCGGTCCAACCACATATTCACCCACCCATCTATCCTTCATTTGTATCAGTGTTTCCTCTGGTGCACAGTGAGCATGGGATAAACACACACATCTATATTCCTACCTATATTAGATTATTATATATGTAGTTATAAAACAATTAAGAATAAAATGTGCACATATTCTCTTTCTAATTCCTGGGTGGGTGTGTCCTAAGATACTGATACCTGCTCATAACAATGAAACTACTGTAGATAAAATGAAAATGCTAAAGTTGAAGCAATTTACCATCCACATGGTAGACCATCATTCATATTTTGCCAGTGGTCCAAAATAATGTCCTTTTGAGTCAGCAGTGTATATTTCAGAGAGAATCTGAAAATTCACTTGACTTTCAGTCTCCTCAGGAAAACCAAAGGTTAAGATTCCAAACCTTAACGTTTGTCTTTCATGGTGTTGTGTTGAGAGGGATACACCATGTGTTCTGTAGAGTATGCCTCAGTTTGTGTTTCTCTGACATTTCACTATAACTGGATTCAAGATGCATATTTTCCCCTCAATATAAGTAACATCTGTGTCCTTGTCACTGTGTGCTACTAGAGGTCTTGTGTTGGGGAGGGTGGAGATATACATGAGTAAGCTACTGGCTGTCCTTTCATATTGAGTGACTGCATTTCAGAGCTTTTAGTTTTTTATTTTCCATCTAATGTTAGCATTTGGAAGGCTGGAAGGGTAATGTCAGAAGCTAGGCAACAATGAGGTCTTCCCTTTTCTATTTTGTTTTGATTTTTTTTTTTTTTTTTTTTGAGCTCGGGGTCCCACACATGCTAGGCAAGTGCTCTACCCCTGAGAAATATTCCCACACTCAAGATTTCTTAAATAGAAAAAAGAAAGGAAGCTGGGCGGTGGCGCATGCCTTTAATCCCAGCACTCGGGAGGCAGAGGCAGGCGGATCTCTGTGAGTTTCAGGCCAGCTTGGGCTACCATGTGAGTTCCAGGAAAGGCGCAAAGCTACACAGAGAAACCCTGTCTTGAAAAACAAAGAAACAAAAAAAAAAGGAAAGAAAGCAGAAAAGAATTTGACTCAACTGATCATAGCTGAGTTATAGTTTTTCCACAGTGTGTATTATTCAATCCTGGGCAGAATCAAGCAGAGGTTTTTCCTTCCACCATCCTACCCAAGGCCGGAGTAGTTCATACACACACACACACACACACACACACACACACACACCCTGATTATGAGAGAAGATGACAGGCAGGCAAAGGAATGTTAAAGGGGAAAGGAATGAAATAAGAGAAAAAATGTGACTAGAAAGAACACCGTAGGACACTGGACAAGGTCCTAGTCTGTTAGATTTGGATTCACCTTTTCAACCTATACTGGGTCCTCCAGAATTAGTTTCTTCTCACACAGTTATTACCTACTCTTGTCTATTGTTTTCCATCTTAGTGGAAATAGTGGTATTTTCCTGTAGGAAACACACTTAATTGAATTGGAACAGAATTTATTATCAGTTTCCTTAAATTGTCTAGTCATGTCATGACTGAGAACATGTGAAGAAGTCACTATAAATACAGATATCTACTGAGAGAAGACAAAAGACGGTAAGGCCAGGCCTAGATCACTAGCAGGGGTTGTGCTAAATATATGCATCCATAAAATGAACCCAGGGCTCAGGAAAAACATAATTTTCCTTGGCACTGAGACAGGAGAGAAGTTCTCCAGCACAGAGGAGACGCTTTGCAATGACGTAATAACATCGTTCTTGACCACATGCTTACAGGAAAGGAGCAAATGTATTGCAGGGTTGACTCTTTGTCACCATGGCCCATGGCCTCACACCAAAGCATGGGGGGGGGATGAAAAGAGCCCACCAGTTAGTGACAAATGCTTTTGAATAGTTTTGTTTATTCCAAGATTAATTTGGAGAGTACTGAAGGCGTTATTTTCAAATGCGCATTTCATCTCCCCCAGCCATGTCCTCAAATCTGTCAGAAAGGAATGGCAGAGCTTCCTCCCTGGTGTCAGGCAGGGCTGAATGAGGTGAACCCAGGGAAACCACAGAGCCGTGCTACAGGAAGAGATGTGCAGGTGGGAGCTCGTGGTTTTCATTTCAGGGGGAAATTATAATTGAATGTTTAATCAAAGCTCCAAATAGATCATGTTCACAATGATTTACTTGGGAAACATTTTAAGCAATTTTGCTAGGCTGCAACCAAACGTCACCTCAAAAATGCCTGGCTTTGGAGAATTCCTGTGTGTGTGTGTGTGTGTGTGTGTGTGTGTGTGTGTGTGTGTGTGTGTGAGAGAGAGAGAGAGAGAGAGAGAGAGAGAGAGATTTGTCTCTCTACTACACTAGGCAAAGGAAGGTGTGAAATGCACACCTGGGGACCTTAATGAGTGATCCTTTTAAGGTTAGCTCTAACCCAGTTAACTTTGGCATTGGTGATAGGAAGCAGACCTCCTCGGTGGTTGCCAAAGGCTGGGCAGTGAAGCCTCAATACCATTTGGGACCTTGCTAGAAAGGCAAACCCTTGGTACTACCCTAGATCTCTCCGGGCGGGAACTCTGGAGTGGAAGCCCTACACTCTGTGTCACTGGTGCTGCAGGTGACTGATACTTTCTGACAGTTGAGCGCCACTGCCCTGTTCCAGCTGAGTAAAGTGACTGCCCCCAAATGTGCTCATGGAGAGAAAGGAGGCACCAGTATCCACTAGGTCATGCTATTAAGTTATAAATTAAGAAGAACTAAGATCAGACTATCTGCATTCCTAATTTTTGCATTTCTATCTTTGCATTCCTATCTTTATCCCAACAGTAGATTTGGCCAGTAGTGCACCTCCCTAGTCTGCCTCTAATATCAGCGTGGCTAATCCTGGCTTCAGTGTGCAGGATTGAAGAAAACTACAAATGTTTCTATGAAAATCCCCTCTCTCTCTAGTGAGCCAACAGCACTCAACCCCTCCTCTTGTCTACTGCCCACAGTCAAAAACAGAAATCCAAACAATAATGATCGTGTGTGCCTGGATGGCTCCTTGGGTGTGTTTAAAACTTCTTCCTTATTTTTGAGAACTTTAAAGATACATACACTGAAATATAGTCTGATCTATTCCAATTTTCTCCTTTCAATTCCACCTGTGCTATACAAATATATCAACATATCACCCTCTCAACTTAATGACACACATATATATATATATATGTATTCACTATAATACCTAAATATACAGCAATACACACACACACACACACACACACACACACACACACACACACACTCCACTAAGTCCAAGTTAGTGATGCCCATATGTGCATGGATGTGGGACCATGCACTGGAGCAAAGGAAACATGCCAGTAGCCACATCTTTAATAAAGAATAATTCTCCCATCCCCAGCGGCTATCTACTACCAATAGCTCTTCAGTGTTGGGTGGGGCTGGATTTGGGCTGGCTTGACTTTGTATAGGTATTGTAGCATAGCTGCTGTGAGCTCATGGTTACATTAGCCATGGTATGTCCAGAGGCCAGCATTTTTGCCCATCTGTTGGCTCTTACATTCTTTCTGCCTCTTCTCCTTCAATGTTTTCTGAGCTTTGATCCCATTTAAGATGAATCTTCAGTCTCTTACTCTTGACCATTGACTAGTTCATCAGGTACATTTCATAGTCTTGTATGAAGTGGTAAGAAGCAGAGAACTGGGGGGAGCAGTGAATGTGTGCCGTTGACACGGGCAAAGTCATATCAAGGACCCCGATGTTTCAGACCCATGGGAATGGCCAGGCCTTCTCTAGGTGAAGTGCAAATGAAATTGGCAAGTGGTCTTCTGGTCTGAGTGCAGATGTTGACAGTGTGTGCAAACCCACCACAGCTTCCTCCTTCCAGATGATGGCAACCTGAGACAATTCCTCTACAGCAGTGGTTCCTAACCTTCCTAATGCTGCGGCCCATTCACACAGTTTCTCACGTTGTGGTGACCCCCAATGACTTTGTTGCTACTTCATAGCTATAATTCTGCTACTGTTTCGAATTATGATGTAAATATCTGATTTATAGGCCATCTGATATACAACCCCTATAAAAGGGTCATTTGACCCCGCCACCCCAAAAGGAGTTGTGACCCACAGGTTGAGAACAACTGCTCTGGAGAGATCTGCCAACACTATGAGACTCCTTCCTGGGCTGTATATTGTAGCATGAATCTTAAAAGTTCTTATTAATGTGGTGGGGATTTAGCTCAGTGGTAGAGCGCTTGCCTAGCAAGCGCAAGGCCCTGGGTTTGATCCTCAGCTCAAAAAAGTGTTCTTATTAATAAAATCAAACCTGAGGACAGTTATTGGGGTCAATGCTAGAAGATCAGAGAAGCAGAACAAGCCACAGCTATCTCACCTTGCCAGTTCCTCAGCTGATCCCGTTTCCTCAGACTGGAAGCCTCTGAGTCCTTATCCAGAATGAATCTCAGCTGAACTGTGCTGCTTAAAGCCTAAATGCTTAACTAGCCAAATGCTTCTAGTTTCTGGTCCTCACGCCTTGTATGTATTTCTGCTTTCTGCCATCACTCCCTGGGATTAAAGGTGTGAGTCACCATGCTTGGCTGTATCTTTGAACAGATGGATTTCTGCCTCTGGAATGCTAGGATTAAAGGTGTGTGCTACCATTGCCTATCCTCTATGTTTAATATTGTGGCTGTTCTGTCTCTGACCCTAGATAAGTTTTTTAGGGTGCACAATATTTCAGGGAACATAATACCACCACAGTATATCATAAATGTGAGGAGGTTCTGGGTTATTGCACAGTTGGTACAGCTCCAGCAGAGAGGGCACAGCCCACCTGACCTCACCTTTTCTCTATGTGTTTCAGTCCTGCCCAGCCCCAGTCAGGTTTCTAAGACCAAGCCTAATTGAACATGGCAGAGAACTCAGGAAATACAGTTTTTTCCTCAGTTAGAGATCAATGTTCAATAGTAAATTTTAGGAAAAACAGATTACTTTTAATTTTAAATTTGCCTCATTTAGTCAAATGTCATATCCATTTCAAGAAGGAAGAATGAATGCCCTGGTATCTTCCCGCCTGCAGCAGGCTTTTAGGTTTTTCCATTTTGAAAAACTTCGTTTTTACAATATGAAAATTATAGACAGAGTGACATTTAAACCTTTGCTTTTCATAGCATTTCACACTTACACCATTTTAAAAGACAGCTATTAACATTTACAAAAATCTTTCAGAAACCAAATGTTCTAACATGCAGAATTCCAATTATACTGTGTAAGAGGGTTATCAACCATTCTCCTACAAGAATACTTTGAAGTGTCTGGTATTAAACCAAAAGCTAAAATGTCAGTTGCACATAGACAATAAATTAGGGTTTATAAAATCTTGTAAGATTTATTTAATATTACAATTTTGACCTTTAGGCTGCCTTCACCATAGCTTACTTCTGTCTCCCTCCCAACCACCATCCTTTCTCTCTCCCCCCTTCCCTCCCCACCCTCCTGTTTCTTTCTGATCTTGTGTGTATGCTACACAAAATTTTGTGGCCTATTCATCCTGTAAGAATGCCACCCAGTCCCCCACTCCTCCTTGTTAGAGTCGCTAAACCCTGGGACATGGTGGCCGTTTCTGTGTAGAGCACACTAAGTGGAGTCATCGGTACAATGTCGCCCTTGACAACCTGTTTCTGGAGCAGAGAAGGGCCCTTTGGGAAGGAGCTTGAGGACAAACTTGAGGCTTAATGGACATCTTCTCAGAATTTATAGCTACTTAAGAGGAAGATGGGCAAGGAGGCATTCCAGACGTAGCATGATTGCAATTTCATATGACATTGACTAAAACCAGAGCAAAAACCGTACCAGATGGAATTGCATCATCCCCACTGAGGAAACAACAACCAGGAACTTCCCCTTAAAGAAGGGGCACCAACAAGGGTACCATTTCTCCCACATGTTGTAGGAGACGCCTGCAAACAAGGTGTGTTCATTACTAGGCACTTTTGAAGAAGTGTAATGATGTGGAAGGGAGAGAAGAGGTATTAGAATGGAGGGCTCAACAGCCAATCATCTTGGTCTTTTCTGGTTGTGGATAACTAGGAATTGTGTTCTGCCTTCCACATATTAGAAAGTAGCTAGGGCCTAAGTAGTTTGTAAGAATGCTGTTAGTTCAACCAAATTATCTCATATTTCCTCCCTCCCTCCCTCCCTCCCTCCCTCCCTCCCTCCCTCCCTCCCTCAATCCTTCTTTTCCTTTTTTTTTTTTTCATGGACATAGGTTCTCACATAGTCCAGGCCTTACACTTACCATGTGGTCAAAGCTGAAGCTGGTCTTGAACTCCTGATCCTCTGCCTTCACCTCCTGTGTGCCTGAGTGACATGATTACAATGTATACCACTATGGTCAGATTTAATTTTCTTTTTAAAAGAGTTGTTTTATTTTTAACCATGTGTCTGTGTCTGTGTGCAGTAAGTGCATGTGAGGGCTGGTGTCTGCAAATGTCCTGGAGCTGGAATTACAAACATTTTAGAGTTACCCTGTCATGGGTACTGGGAACTGAATTTGAATCCTTAAATCTTTGTATGTATGTATGTATGTATGTATGTATGTATGTATGTATTTGTTTGTTTTAGTGTAAGTAAATCTTAATAATGGTAGCAAATATCTATATAACCTAGACTCCATTTTAAAGGTTTTATGTATCCACTCCTCAGAAGGACTGAGATTTACTCTTGAGTAACTAAGATGTGGGAAAGCTTATGGAATCTGCCTACAGTCAAACAGTGGGAAACTACAGAGACATAATTTGTAGCCCAGCAGTGCGGCTCTGTGCAGTCCTTGTATTACTAATGTTTTCCTTCTGAGAAACACCCTAGTCAGGTAGATGGAGGAAACTAAGCAAGTCTATTAACTTGGCTAAACGTTTTTTAAAAAACAGAAAGCTGAAGGTACAAATGACCTGAAATAAGGCCACACATTTGAACCTTTTGAACAATCGTTCCATCACCTGCTTTTGAAGGCAGCTGTGTGCTGGAGCCAAGAGCAACAAGCCAAATCTAACAGTGAGGAACTGCTTCAGTAAGTGGTTTTCTTCAGCCAACTGCCAAGTCAGAAGTCTGTGAGTAACACGCAGCTAGCTGATGCACTCATGACATGTCTCATTTGTGGCAGATAGGACTTTTTTCTATAATTTTGCTAGATAACATGTTGTGGTGTATGGTAAGAGCACATTTCTGGGTGTTAGTCTGTTTTCTAAGACAAACATATACACATGTAGCATTGGTATTCACGAGCCCCCCAAAGGGTGACTTGTGCTGTTTAGAATATTGTTACGATTTTGGTACCAATCCATTTCTATGTCTGTGAGACAACTACAGGAAGAAAGACTTCTTACTTTCAGTGGGCAGCCTCCTGATTTTAAGCACTGTCCCATATAGTCAGATTCTAGTATACTAAAGAATCAGGTCATGTTCTTGGAGTTCATTGGAGGACACTCGGCATGCCACCATAAGATGCGCATGGCACACGTAGCTGCCACCTGTCTGCCGTACTCACTGAGATCTACACAGAGGATCTGCTGTCGCTATCATCTCTCAGAATGTCCACCTGGGTCTCCTATACATTTCACACACTGGTAACAAATACTTCATGCACAGCTTTGTGAAAGCCAGCCATTGTCTGCTGTCATGGCAGCTGAAGGGGGTCAGATACACTACTTTGAGATATGTCTCTTTAAACAGAGACTCTTTTGGACTAAAGGTGCTTCATAAATTGAAGCAAACACAGGAATTCTTGGTCCATGTAAAAGTGGGCCATAGGTTCCCCTTTTCTTAAAGGAAGTCCGATTTGCACAAGGAATGTTCATTTCTAAAAGTACCCTCCCATGCTATGAAGAATGACTCAGGAGATGTCACACCTCTTAAGAGAGTGCAATTCTGTAGAACAAGGCTTGTTAGGCAACTTGTTTACCGCACGCGACCTTGTCACCCTCCTACAACTTAGCCCTCCCAGAAGCCCAGTCCCCTTCCCTTCCTGTCTTTTCCCCACACGTTATTGCTCTTTGTTAACATTGCTATAGGACCTCCTTGGAGTTTTCCACTTTTCCCTCATACTGCCTCCTCCATGTGCTTATGAAATCAACCTTCTCATCAGCTAATCTGACACTTATCAATTTAAACCACAGTCTTCAGTCACTGAATCAAAGAGGACAGAAGAAAATTTTGCTTCTCTGAAGTCTCTGTAAGGATAAATTGCATCATGTTTGAGAAACTCACCTCTACAGCCAACTATCACCCATCTTGTGATTATAGGAACAGCAGGTAGTCATTTTATTCTGGAACTTTCCCCTTAAGAAACCATTTACAAAGAAATAAGAATGAAACATAAATATATATATATATCTCACAAATATATATATATTAACAAAAGTTAATTGAGTTAATTCCTTAATGAGAAAACTGAAGTGATGTTTTGTGGTGGTATTGTGTTCCCTGAAATATTGTACACGCTAATAAACTTATCTGGGGTCAGAGAATAGAACAGCCACAACATTAAACATAGAGGTTAGGCAGTGGTAGCATCGCCTTTATTCCTAGCTTTCTAGAGGCAGAGATCTACCTATATCTCTGTGTGTTCAAGGATACAGCCAAGGATAAACCCTGTCTCAAGGATACAGCCAAGCATGATGACTCACACCTTTAATCCCAGAAAGTGAGCCTTTAATCCCAGGAAGTGATGGCAGAAAGCAGAAATGTATATAAGGCATGAGGACCAGAAACTAGAAGCATTTGGTTGGTTAAGCTTTTAGGCTTTGAGCAGCACAGTTCAGCTGAGATTCATTCTGGATAAGGATTCAGAGGCTTCCAGTCTGAGGAAACAGGATTAGCTGAGGAACTGGCGAGGTGAGATAGCTGTGGCTTGTTCTGCTTCTCTGATCTTCTAGCATTCACCCCAATAACTGTCCTCAGGTTTGATTTTATTAATTAAGACCTTCTAAGATCCATGCTACAATGTTTCACCTGGTTTGAAGGACTTTTTTTGTTTGCTTCAAGACAGGGTTTCTCTGTATAGCTTTATGCCTTTCCTGGAACTAACTCTGTAGCCCAGGCTGGCCTCGAATTCACAGAGATCTGCCTGCCTCTGCCTCCTGAGTGCTGGGATTAAAAGTGTGCGCCACCACCGCCCAGCAAAGATTCTTTTAAAACTTTTGTTTTTATATTAGGAACACTTGAATGAGCACTGGAGGCAAAGCTGGCCTCTTTCACGATGGCAGATAAAGTCAGGGAACCTCTGCTGTACAGGAGCCACATGCCAATAGACAGAGTGGTTTTCCACTGTATCGCTCACAGGACCATCCTGAGTTATAAAACAGTACAAAGACATCTCGGGACTTTCCAATGGGAAAGCTATAGAGGAAGAGGATGGTGACTCCAATGACCCAGACCACCATCAGGCTGAAGCTAATATGTGCATACAATTTTTATGTGTACAAGTTTTGATGAATTACTTACACTTAAAAAATAAAAAAGCACAGAGACAACAAGAAATAAGAAACACATATCCCAGAGAGGCATTTCTGCAAACCTCCCACCCCAGGAGTTACCAGTCTCCTGCCTCACTTTACTATATTACTTCCACCTGTATAGGTACAAAAGCTGCCTCCCTGGTCCGTCTGCTTCTGGAACCATCTTCTTCCAGTTGGAGCCACATGCCTTTACCAGTTTAGTCTGTGCTCACTTCTGAGATGGTCACAATCCCTTTAGAAACCACTAATGGCTTCCTGATGCCTGTAGATAATATTGGAAAGCTCTTAATCTGGCCCTCTAGGATTTAGCCTCACCGCGTCCGGGTTTCCAGTTGCAAATTACAAAATACAAAACAAAACAAATATTAACAACAACAATAAAACCTCTTGTTGGTTTAAAAGGAAAAAATGGATTTGAGAAAATGATATTATTCAAATCATGGGCTTGCCAGGAGGACAACAGAACTAGGCTTGGAAGCTTGTCAATAGAACTGTACTCAAATGCAGGCCACCCAACTGGTTGGATGAGGACTGCCCTGCTCCTGTCACAGATGGCTAGCAAGTGCCATGGCTACTGCCTTCTGCTGCAGGCATGGTGCTCAGTTCTGCAACTGCTATCTGTACCACACATAGCTCAGGGGATGCCTTCTGCCCTTGCTTCTTGCATTGGAGGCTTCCTATTAAAAATCAAGGGATGGCCGGGCAGTGGTGGCGCACACCTTTAATTCCAGCACTCGGGAGGCAGAGGCAGGCAGATCTCTGTGAGTCTGAGGCCAGCCTGGGCTACAGAGAGAGTTCCAGGACAGGCTCTAAAGCTACACAAAGAAACCCTGTCTTGAAAAACAAAAACAAAACATAACAACAACCACAAAAAAAATCAAGAAATGATGTTTTTGGTCATTGCCTATGCCCTACTGCAGGAATGTTGGGAAAGTAGTTGACTACCTTTAATGCTTCAACTTGATATTTTCATATATGTATCATTATTCTTTGTTCTTATTTGACCCCCCATCACTACCTTCCCCTATCCCTATGCCCCTGTTGCTAGTACCTTTCTGCCACCAAGTAATCCTCCTTTTCCTTTCATGACACATATGCTTCACTTTCTCTTGTTCCTCCCTCTGACCTAAAGTGAAAGGACCCTGAGAATTCCTCAAGGAAAAAGGGAAGAGATTGAAGATGTAAGAGAAACGATAAATATTCATGAGAGTCTTCCCAACTTAATGTTCCACTGCTTACAACCCTCTGTCCTACATACCAAAAAAAAAAAAAAAAAAATCCAACAAGCCATTCAGTCTTTGTCTAATTTAGCAAACACGTCACAGCACCCATATGCTAAGTACTATAGTAAGCAATGAAAACAGAGCAAGAATTGGTATTTCTATGAGATTTTAGTCTGGGCAGGAGACATATGAAGACAGTGGGCAGTCTCAAAGCCTGTGTAACTTGGTTAGCTTTGGGAACACCTATAAAGGATGCTAATTGGCTGATGACAATGATTGCGCCATCATAAAGGAACAGGTTCCAATTCTGGCTGTACTTCCTATTCTGCTCATCCACAAAGTCATGCTGTGCATGCCTTCTATGCCCATCACATTATTTCCATCCTTTACTAGCATGTTCACTGGCTACCCTGATCATACTGATGAGCTAGAGCTATCTGGAGACTTTGCCTGGATCTTCCTTTGTGGCTTTGTGCAAGCAGAAGTTCTCTTCCTGGAAACCATCTCTGCTGCCAAGGTCTCTGCCGACTTACTGCTCTGCAGCAGTTCTGACTGGAGCTAGTTCAGCTGTCTGCACTGCCTAGCCTCATCTCCAAAGGCCAGCCTAAGCTACCTGTAGAGTGACATTGACTCGTCCCTGTCCTCTGCCCACCAGGGGATGATGGTCTTTCTGCTTGCTCCCTGCATATTTGGGTAGTTTTGTTTGACTGTATCAATGTATCAACGGACGATGACTTTCAGTGATTCCGGTTTACCTTAACTATTTTTTTTTTTCTGGACACAAGTGTGTGTGTGTGTGTGTGTGTGTGTGTGTGTGTGTCCATATGTTCAAGTGTACAACACTTCAAACTCTTAAAGCATGATCTGGATGAAAATTAAACTATGCATACTGTCATGGACTAGCAGAGTTGCTGAATACAGGCCCAGAAATAGATTTTTCTTTTCCTGTCCACTTCTGAACTTTGCTACCAACGGCGAATCTGGAAAGCACGAATGGGCTGTTGGAGCTCTGACATTGCAGAATTGGTGCTGCATGACACAGGCTATGCCAGCCTCTGTGTCTCTCTCCTGTAGCCTGTGGGTCCCCAGAGGCAAGTGTCTCTGATTCATTCATTACGGAAAGACTCAAAATCTCCATCAAACTGTCTCCAACTCGAGAAACAGATGTCGAATACATAAATAATTGAAATAAATGGTCTTCTTACTAATAAAGCAGTTGGCAGCCTGGATTTCACAGGACGACTTGACCTACTTAATATTTTCAAATGACATGCATTGTCTCAACAACCATCTGACTGTCTTCCAAGGGTGGAAGTGGATGGCAGGTGTGGGTTCTGGCCTGGGGGTTTGCTGGCTCTTTGGCTTTCTAGCAGGTGAGGGTAAAGAGTGTTGGTGCTGAGAAAGAGATTCAGGTAGAGCATGCTGTATTCTGAACTTTACATCTATGGCTTCCATGAAGCCAGATTACTCACTAGGAATAAAACTATGACTTCATAATGGCTGGTTCTTGAGACACTGCCACCATTGCCTCAATCCATAGAAAGATGGCGCCTTCAACCGACTGCATAAATATTAAGTAGTTAATACTTTTCACAGACTCATGTTCATAGAGCAAGCATGATAGTTGCAGTAGAGAGTTGATTTAGCTGATCGTCCTCAGTATCTGTAAGGGATTTGTTCCAAGAACCCATGCTGATACTGAAATCAGAGAATATCACAAGGCCTCGGATAAAATGGTATTGTATTTGTATGAACTTGGCCATACCTTTCATAAGCCATCTATAACCACTTAAAATATGATATGCAAGGTAAATGCTAAGCGAATGTATTGTTTGAGGAATGATGAGCAAGAAAATCCTTTGCTTGCTTAGCACAGATAATTTCTCCCCACCCAATATTTTTGATCTGTAGGTGGTGGAAGTAGAGACCAGGCAATAGAGACAGACTTAGCAAACGGGGCCAAAGGGGTGGAGGCAGTATGAGGAGAGTTGACTTACCAGCAGCTGGGGTAGTGGTGGGACACAAGTGTCCGATGTTTGAACAAATTGAACTTTGCTGTCTCAGCAGAGCTTGCCTGCCCTCCTTTGCCCAGTGTGGTGGTTTGAAGGAGACTAGCCCTCAGAGGTTAATGTGTTTGAATACTGGGTTCCCCGTTGGTGGACCCCTTTAGGAAAGGATTAGGAGGTGTGTCACCTGGAGCTGGCTTTGAGGTTTCCAAGCATGGCTGTCATTCCCAGTGTGCTCTCTGCCTCCTGCTTGTGGATGGAAGTGGGAGCTCTTAGCTGCTGCTCCAGCTGCCCTGCTCCAGACACCTGCTGTCTGTTATTTATGCCTCCCTGTCACGGACCCTAACCCTCTGGAACTGTAAGCCAAATTAAATGCTTTCTTTTAAAAGTCGCCTTGGTTTTGGTGTTTTGTAACGGCAACAGAAGAGGGAAAGACACACGTCTCACTTCATTCTGTGTAGAACTGGGCTACCTTAAACAGGTGTCTAAGACTGCCAGCAGCTTGGTTGTTAGAATCTTCTATTAGCCCTTAGCCTTTGGCACCAACATTGCTTGGGTCATAGGAAACATTCTGTAAACTTTTACTGAATCGGTTCAATGAAAAAAATCACCTATTTAGCTCAGTGGTAGAGTGCTTGCTTAGCAAGCGCAAGGCCCTGGGTTCGATCCTCAGCTCCAAAAAAAAAAAAAAAAAAAAAAAAAAATCACCATAAATTGGTGTCATAATAGAATCAGGAGGTCAAATGTCTCCCCAGGTTCTGTTCTCTCATCCCCTTTCCTTGATGACCCTGGCTGCTTTCTTCTTAATTACTATACAGGAGACGTCTAGAGCATGTGATTCATTTATTCTGACAGAGGTTCTCACGCTGTAGCCCAGGTTGGTCTCAAACTCACAGTCTTCCTGCTTTAACCCCCCAAGAACAGGGTTACAGGCGTGCACTGGTACAACGAGCCTCCAACTCCTCCTTTGCACAGTTTTAGCAGCTCCTCCACAAATCAGCTCCCTTATTACGTTAGGAACTTTTTTTTGCTCGGTTTTCCTTCTGTCCTCTTCGCACGTGGAGGCCTGTCTCCCCTGTGAGACTCCAAGCCCATTTCTTATCTCAGAGAGACATTGCCTCTTCCACTCTCCATTCCCTTGTATCTGCAGTGTCCAGCAGGCCCACATCCTCCCCAGCTCCAGCACCTTCTGCTTCTTCCTCTCACTGTCACGTTTGATGATGAATGTCTGCACTCTCTTGCCTTCTGCTCGTTTGCAACTTTCCATGCTAGGGACTGCATCTGTTTTTGCCCATGCAGCCCTGTGGCAGAACCTGGCAGACATCTCGAGCTTATGTCAATTCCCTTTTCTGACACATTTCAGCCTGCGTGGGACCCCTGGCTTATGTCTTCGGTTCTCAGCACCTCTTACCCTGTCACTTTTCCTGTCTCTCCAAATCTCTGTCTTCTTCGTCTCAATTCCTTTTCCTCCAACTGCATACCAGTTGATATCGTTCATCCTTGGGCCCCTTCTCCTTTCTTCCCCAGAACATACGCTCCCTGGAAAAATCACAGCTCTGCATCACTTAGCAAGATGTTGTCTGTGCTTATGAAGTTCTCACAGCTCATTTGAACTTTCTTTCCTGACTCAGTCCAAGAGCCATTTCTCTATGTGAATCCCACCTGCCAAAGCGGCAACTCACCCTTCGGTTCCCCAGTCCAGAGGAAACACTTTTTTTTTTGGTTCCCCAAGAATGTACTTCTTATTGTCTGCAACATCAACTTCTGTTTACTTACCCTTCCCCCACATGAAAGCTTTTGCAGTTCTGAGGCCATATCTCTGGCAAAGTGCCTGACACGGAGGAGATACTACAATGTTTGTTGAAAGAAGGGAAATATCAGATCTCTACTTTAACTAGTCTGGACGGCTGGTAGGTTCTGTTACGCCAGCTTTTGGGCTGTTTTGAGCTTCTGGTTTTTCTCCTCCACCCCACTGTCTCCACTCTGCCAGCTAAGGCTGTCCTCGTTCTCGTGAACACCAAGGCTGGCTTTCCAGCTGTTTGCCCTGATGCATCTTCTTCTTGCCATTCTTCACACACATGTTCAAATGCCACTAACTCTACCTTGTGGGGCATAAGACTTTCTTTACTTGTTCCTGTACTCTATTGCTCAAAGACTAGATGCAATTACAACATGAACTCCACACTCAGAGATACATGGCTCTCATGTGCACACATCTAAAGTGATAGTTGTTATAGTTAGACACCAAGATGGCCAAAATGTCCTCCACTCCTTTGTATGTCTCCACAGTGCGAGAGGATTGGTCTCTGAGACCAGAATATGGCAGAAGCAATGAAGTGCTGCGGCCAACACCATATTATAAAAACAAGACAGCTTCTCTCTCTCTCTCTCTCTCTCTCTCTCTCTCTCTCTATATATATATATATATATATATATATATATATATATATATATATATATATATATATATTCCTCAGCTGTAGGTGAAGCCACCTGCCATGAAGAGGCCCACATGGAAGTGAACTGAGGTCTTTGACTGACAGTCCCTTAAGTTTAGAAGTGGTTTCTCAGTCACAGACACATCTTAGACCCCTGCAGACAGGACTCAGGAAACCTTTATTGCTGCCTTATGAGAAACCTGAAACCCAACAAAACTGTACCAGGATAGTGGACCATCAGAGACTACTATGAAACTTTGATTGTTGTCTGAAGCTATCAGTCTATGGGTAACTTTTATACAACAGTAGGCAGCATATATTGTTAGTCTTGATACTCAGAGCCTTTGTGTTTGTCCATGTTCCCTCACATCCTGTTAATCTTTCCTCTCACAGGACCAGAGGACATGGACATTAACACCCATATCTTCCCTCAGGTTGTCCTTCCATCTTAACCACACTGTCCACCTGTGTCTGTTAGGGAATATTATTTTAAGGTGTGTTACTTTTGTTTATGTTGCATTTGTTTAACTCTGTGAAGCTGTGTTACTGTGCCTGTCTAAAACTCTTGATGGTCTAATAAAGAGTGAACAGCCAATAGCAAGGCAGGAGAAAGGATAGGCAGGGCTAGCAAACAGAGAAAGAATACACAGAAGGAGAAATCTGGGAAGAAGGAGTAGCCAGAGAAGGAGGAGGACATCAGGGGCCAGCCACCCAGCTACACAGAGAGCCACAGCATAAGAAATAATGAAAGATATACAGAAATAGAAAAGAAAAAGCCCAGATGTAAAAGCTAGATGGGGTAATTTAAGATAAGTGAAGCTGGCTAATAATAAGCCAAGCTAAGGCCAGACATTTATAATTAAAAATAAGCCTCTGTGTGTGATTTATTTGGGAGCTGGGTAGTGGTCCCCTTAAAAAAGTTAAGAGAAAAAAAAAAAAAAAACAGCCAACAGTACATGTCCACATGTCAGAATCTTTACTTCCATAAGGCCTGGCTGGCCACACCTACTAGTTCAGGAGGCTTTGTCCTCCAAAGAACTCATACAAATACTTTTGTTCTTTTCCTGCATGTAGCTGCTCTTATCTGTGATGTCTCTATCTGAGTGTTCTTCTTGCTATGTGAACTGATTCACCCAAGGTAGAGCGTGTATAAATGTCTGTTGAATAAGAACATTATTCTGAGAATCTGAAGTGCAAATTCTTAGCAGGCTGTCTTTCATCATTTTCATGTACATGGCATCCTCTGGCTCATGCTGAACAGGTGAAACATCTGGATTTCACCACCTGTGCCTAGTTGTTGGCCTTTTCATCTGTCTTCAGTGATGAGGCTTTCAAAGACAGCATTGTTTCCTGGACAATAATGGTTTCCTTAGTTCTTTGATTTCCTTGGACACCCTGAAGAGGCGGGAGACGTTGTAATTCCACGTGTCTCAGCACTTCTGCAGACACACCTGGCGAGCAGAGCGTCCCCCTGAGCCTCAAACTTAGGCTTCAGCTTTTCAAGCTATTTGAAAGTCTAAATAAATTTCCCCCTGCAAGCTTCCTTTTCATCAGCCTCCATGACTCTCCTCTTAGCACATAAGATGCTAATACTAGAAAATGATTATACGAATGAGCAAAGGAATTCGCTTTGCTGTTGGCGCTAGCACTGTAGTTGATGTGAAAGCAACCTGCATCCAATTCTTTTTCCACCTCCGTTGTGAAATTAAGGTACACATTTTATTTTATAGTTCTGCAGGGAATGGGGAAACTGCTGGAGCAAATGGGGAACGGGATCAAGAAAAGGACATTAAAAAGGAGCATATACATTGGGAAAAAGTGAGGAGATTTCTTTAGTGTTTGTATCACGCAGTCAAGGTTCAGAGGGTGGCAAATAACAGGCCTATTTTTCAAGAGAAATCTAGTTACCCAGACTTGTAAAGAGGTGAGTGTAAAATCACTCTTGGTACTTAGCAGGAATTAAATTTGAGGTGCCAGATGGTGACTGGGACTAGCATGGCTTCAATTAATATGTAGAGGATAAAGTGCATTTTATGGAGAAATAGTTAAATTCTCCCATTCATATGTCACATCAGTGAACTAATACCTCAAGCTTTGAAAAATGAGGAAGTACAAAGAGGATGAGAAGAGAAAACACAGATTGAGAAGACATGTTTACAAAAGACACATCCTCCAATAAAGGACATTGCAAACACACAGATGATCACAACCCTACAAAGACTGCTTAGAACTCAGCAACAAGAAACAAAACACATACAGCCAAATTGGCAACCAATCTGAATACATGGCATCCCATTATGCTTGGATTGAGAGCATAAATATGTTTATGAAATAGATGTCCCCTGTCATATATACTGAAGAATTACCCAGACCTAAATAGAAACATAGACTATTCAATATCAAGAATGAACTGATGAGGCTGTGGACTTCTGGTACGTTAAACTCATCAGTGATAACAAAAGTGCTACTTTGGGTGGGATATTGATAATACGGGAGGCTGCTGAGTGTTTGAATACAGGTGATATGCAGCAACCCTGTATTTTCTACTCAGTTTAGCTGTGAACCTAAAGGTGATTAAAAAAAAACAAAAAAAGACTGCTAAAAGGAAATGATTGGGCTGGTGAGATGTCTGAGCAGCTGTTGAGATGTCTCAGCAGGTAAAGGAGCTTTCCACCATGGCTGACAACCTGAGTTCAATCCCTTGGATTCTCACAGTGAACTGACTTCTTCAGGTTGACTAATAGAGGCATCCTGCAAGCTGGGGAGTGCATGTGCCCTACTCTGATTGCCATGAAGTAAATAAATAAGTATGTGAATAAAGACCTGAAAAAGGTTAAAGCAGAAAGGGAAATGTGGAGCTGGTGTGTATAGATTAATGGTAGACAGAATGCTTGCCTATCCTATAGAAGACTCTAAATTGGATCCCTAACATGGTCACCTGTTCCCTTCAGGAAAATAAACAAAAAGATGAACACACCAGAAAACAGATTAAAGAACTGGTTTATCATCAGGTTGAAAGTTGTCAGGATCTGGGACTGGAGAGATGGCTCAGCACTTAAGAGCATATACTGCTCTTGCAAGAGACTCCAGTTTGGTGTTCAGCACCCACATGATGGCTTACAACTGCCTGTAATTCTAATTCCAGCAGACCCAACATCCTCTTCTGGATGCTGTAGGCACCTATACTCACTTGCACACACACACACACACACACACACACACACACACACACACACACACACCATTTTAAAATTATGCCATTATAGTAGTGCATATCTTTAATCCCAGCACTCAAAAGGCAGAATCAGGAGGATTCCTGTGAGTTTGAGGCTAGCCTGGTCTTTATAGAAAGTTCCATGCCAGTCAGTCCTACATAGCGAGTTCCATCTCAAATAAAATAACAAATGTTTTTCCTTTTTATTTGCTTTTATTTTTTGATGAAAGGCTAATATAATCCATTCTTGTTTATTGTGATAACAAGTAGGTTGTGTTGAGTGATCTAGTTCATTATGACACCTGGGCTGTTTCTTTGGTTCAGATTCCGGAATGAGTGTGTTTATTAGTCTCATTGCTTCCCTTCCTGCCCACCTGTGACTTAGTCATGACACAGCAGGAGCTATGGTCCTTTTTGAATAGAAATCACAGCCTGAGATGTTTTGCTGTGGCACCTTTAACTAGCATCTCATCTCACTCCAGACAAAACAAAAAGTAACACCTGAGAGGTCTGGTGTCTCATGCCTCTTAATCCCAGACTTGAGAGGCAGATACAGGAAGATCAGGAGTTCAAAGCCAGCATCAGCTCCATAGTGAGATGAGGATCATCTAGGTCTACACAAGAGCCTGACCCAAGAAGAAAGAAGAGCAAAACAACAAAAACAAGAATATCCAATTATGACAGTCTCTACACCATATGATGGATTCAGTTCAGCTCTCTAGAAACCCTCTCACTGGTGGTATTTATGGAGCAGTATCCCACCGTAATCTCCCCTTGCTGCCTTCTTGCCTGTAGTTTCTTTACAACACCTATCTCTACCTGATATACTAACATCCCTTATAGAAGGTAAGCACTATGAGAACAGGAACTATGAGCTGCTATTTAAAAGAAAAAAAAAAAAACCCTTATGATGTAAATCATATGTCAGAACTCTGAGTTAAAATGTCCTGTGCAATGAATTATAGTATATTTACAGTGTGTAGCCGAGGCCACAATCTAACTTTACAACACTGTCATTGCCTGCAAGAGAAATCCTGCCAGCTAGACACACACACACACACACACACACACACACACACACACACACACACACACGAGAGAGAGAGAGAGAGAGAGAGAGAGAGAGAGAGAGAGAGAGAGAGAGAGAGAGAGAGAGAAGTGGATAGAAAAAGAAAGACACACAGAAAGAACCCCCTCTTCTTAGCCATCATCTCCCATCTGTCCGTGTTCTCTCTAGCCTTAGGCCACACTCACCTTTGTATCTGCTTATAAGTGCTTATCACTGCCATTTACATATTTACTGTAAATGGAATAATACAGTGTGTGGTCCTTTGTCACCTTCCATTGATTATTTTGTTTCAGGGTTCCTCTAAGCTGTGGTATGCCTTAGTATTTTGTCACATAGTAATATCCCCTACTAGCTTATGCCATACTTTGTTTATTAATCACTTTATAGACCTTGTATTGTTCTCCTTCCTTCTAACTATTATGAATAATATTGCTATGAACATTTATGTACAAGTCACCCTGTAGGTAGTTCTTTTCAATTCTCGTAGGTAAATACATAGAAGTTCAATTACTGGGTTATATAGTCATCATATTCTTTATTATTTGAGAAACCAGAAGATCATTTTCCACGGTGGCTTTAAGGATTTGTGTTCCCGGACTGGGGTATAGCTAAGTGGTAGACTGTTTTTTTTAACCATGTTTGTTTACCATGTATGAGGCCCTGAGGTAGCTCCCATGATAATGCACACATTTCTTTTCCCCAGTAGCAGGTTGAGGGTTCCAGTTTCTCTATATCCCTGCCAACAATTTAAAAAATTGTAGCAACCAGGCTGGAGAAGTGGCAGCAGTTAAGAGAGGTGACTGCTTTTCCAGAGGACCCAGGTTCAATTCCCAGCACCCACATGGCAGCTCACAACTGTCTGTAACCCCAGTTCCAGGGGCCCCGACACACTAACAAAGACACACATACAGGCAAAACACCAATGCACATAAAATAAAAATAAATAATTAAAAAAACTGTAGCAACCATAACACCCTACTGAAATAAAATGATGGTATATTTCTGTGGGCTTGGTTTTCATTGCCCTGTTGATCAAGCATGCAAAACATCTTTTCTTGTGTGTTGGCCATTTGTATTTCTTCTCTGGAGAAATATCTATTCTAATCTTCTTCTTGGTTTTAAGTTAGGTCATTTACCTGTTTATTATTGACTTATAAGAGTTCTTTATGCATTATTGACATGTTGCTTCTCAGATATGTGATGTAATTGTTTTCTCCCATTCTGCGGATCCTCTTTACTCTTCATTCTTTTTGTTTTTGAGGCAGGGTTTCACTGTGTGGTCCTGTTGCCCTAGAACGTGGTTTCCAGATCAGACGACTCTTCATCTCACAGAGATCCGCCTGCCTCCGCCTCCTGAGTCCTGGCACCAGCGGTCTTAACACCTCACCTATCATTCCTCTGTTGTATACAAGTTTTTAAGAATTTCAGCCGGGCGGTGGCGGCGCACGCCTTTAATCCCAGCACTCGGGAGGCAGAGCCAGGCGGATCTCTGTGAGTTCCAGGCCAGCCTGGGCTACCAAGTGAATTCCAGGAAAGGCGCAAAAACAAAAAACAAAAATCAAAAACAAAAACAAAAACAAATTGATGGTGTTTGATATTATCTATGTTTTCTTTTCCTTTTCTTATCTCTGACATGTATTTCATATATATGAAACCATCACCTAATCCAGGAACAGAAAGAGTCACACCTATGCTTTCTACTGTTTCATACAGTTGCCTTACATTTGGCTTTCTTTCTCCTTTTCATTTTGTTACAGACTTTGATACAGATGAGATGCCCCTGTACCCCAGGTTCATCCCACATTCCTGGGCTCAAGAGTTCCTTCCACTGAGGCTTCTGGAATAGCTGGAATTATAGGCACATACCACCCTGGCTAGCTCTCTGGTCTGCTTCGAATGGTTTCTATATGTGTTATGCATTGAGTTAGGATACAGCCTCGTTTTTCAAATGTGCATATCTAATTGTCCAGCACTCTTTGCTGGACAGATTTTTCTTCCATCACAGAATAGTTCAGTTGCTGTATTGGAAATAATTGGCTGTAGCCTCTGAGCACCTCCACCCATAGGCCCATGCAAGTCCCATTTTGGCCTTTTGAAAAATACTTATGTGTCTATGTGAGCCTCAGTGTGTGTTTGTATGTACCACCTGAGGACAGGTGCCTGTGGAGGCCTGAAGAAGGTATCAGTTTGCTTGGAACTGGAGTTGACAGACGCCCAGTGGGGGTGCTGGGATCCGAACCTGGGTACTCTGCTAGAGCCATTCCTGCTCTTAACTGCTGAGCCATCTCTCCAGCCTGCCCATTTGGTTTTGGTGACTGAAGCCTTGTCAGACCCTTTCCCTCCCTCGGGGCTGGAGTTCCACATCCATGTGATCACATCCACCTTTTTTCACATGTGTGTTGGAGATTCCCACTCAAGTGCTCATGCTTGGGCAGCAAGTGCTCTTACTCTTGAGCTGTCTCCCCGGTCACCAGATTTCTATTTTATCTGATAAATTGTAAGGAGAACTTTAAGTAAGTGAGTACCTACATACACCACATTTGGTCAAGCGTTTCCAGCTTCTTTGGAGGCTCCCCACTCAACACCCCTGAGGAAGGAGTAGGAGAGTGTTAATAGAGGGGGCAAGTGAGTAGACTACAAGATGACATCCTCTGGGGTCAAGGTTCAAATCTGTTTCCTGGCTGTGTAGGTTGTGTGATCACCTTGAGTACAGGGATAGGTAACTGTCTGTACATACTGTCTATAAAGTGCCTGGAACAACTATAGTACTCTACTTTTGTCTAAAGCAGAAGAAGAAAAATCCAATAAAACCCTGTCTTGTCATTACCCAAATGCTCAGTTATCTAACTCCATCTTCTTGTTCCATTTCTTCTAGTCTCGACCTGTGCCCCATTGTAACCACATCTCCAGCACAGATGCCAAAGAAATGCCACCTTCTCAAATACTCAATGGTAAACAAAACCTGAAGAAAGTTACGTGTACTTAGTTTCCAATATTAGACTGTGTGTCCAATATCGGGCTCTGGTGAGGGTCTCCTTGGCCGTACACCATGGCAGAAGCTCATGGAACCGAGAGACATATGCGGATAAGAACCCAGTAAGCAGGAATGGATTGGGGCCACTCTTTTACAACAACTTTATTCCCAGTGAACAACTGGGGTCCCATGAGAACTACATTAATCCCTTCCAAAGTAACACTTCCAGTACCTAATGATGTCCCACTAGATCCCACATCTTAAAGGTCTTAACGCATTGTTATATAACCACACTGGGGACCAATCTTCCATCTTCCAGTCCATGTAAGGGAGCTCCTTGGAGTCGGTACAGCAGACACCCAGACACCAAGTTCTCAGCACAAAGGAGATTTATTACCCTGGAGGGACAACTGGGCAGGGGTGGGGTAGGGTGGGGGGATGGCAGGGGTGGTGGTGGGGGGTGGGGATGTTGGACAAAGGCACACAGCAGATGTTTTTGCAGGAATGTGTTTTTAAGGACAAACATGGAGAAGTGTGTGTGTTAGGATGAGTTGGTAAGTCCTGATTGGACAGATTAACCGGTGGAGCCAAATACTGAATTTTGATTGCTGGATGTTGGTGTTTTGATAGTTGGACCTTGGTGATCAGTCTCAGGAATGAGTCAGTGGCCAACTAAGGGAATGGGCCTTGGGGGCTAGCTTTAGGAACGTAATGGTTTAGCAAGAGGGAAGGAAGGAGGAAGAGTAAAACCTGCGGGTGCCATGTCTGCCCTGCTTGGACTTGTTGGAGAGTCTTCACCCTCTACCGAAACAGTATCAGAAGTACTAAATAGGTCACTATAGGAAAACTGGCAGAACAGTGACAGTTTATGTTCCTTTCGACATGTCTACGCACAAGAAAGAGTCTAAAGAACCATACTTCAGTATGCCTCAGTCTGACGCCACCACCACCAATAACAAACAAATCAGGAGCTTGGGGCTCCAGCGTTAAGTAGTTAAGAACACTTGCTCCTCTTACAAAGGTCCCAGGTTCAATACCTAGCACCCACACGATGGCTTCTTCTATCGGTCTGTAGCTCCATTTCTCTCTCTCTCTCTCTCTCTCTCTCGACAGGGTTTCTCTGTGTAGCTTTGCATCTTTCCTGGAACTCACTTGGTAGACCAGGCTGGCCTCGAACTCACAGAGATCTACCTGTCTCTGCCTCCCGAGTGCTGGGATTAAAGGCGTGCGCCACCCACCACCTCCTGGCTCTGTAACTCCATTTCTAAGGGATCTGAAATCTTCTGGTCTCCCCGGGCACCAGGCATGTCCATGGTGCACCTACATGCATGCAGGCAAAGAACACACATACATTTAAAATAAATCTTAAGAGAATATCAGCAGCACTTTGCTTTGGCTGCAATTTATAGACCCTGGCGAATCTGCTGACTCAATGAGCTATAGCTGACAGCCAGTACTCAAGGAACATGAAGTGCTAAAAAGTTTGGAGAATTTGATTCTTTTCAGTCCAGTAACCAGAAGCATTTGATCTTTTATTGCTGAATATGGTTGCTGTAAAAAGAAATGACATGTCCTAAGCATTCAGGGTTGAGTGACCGCCAAAGCTTTCTAGTTTCCCTGTTCAGACAGCCTTAACTTTATGTTGTGTATAATAATATCTTAGCACGTTCCGGCTTTAGAAAGAAAACGCATATTTTTTTTTTCCTTGCTGTGTTAAAATGGTCCCTCTAAAGTGCATATTTCAACAGAATGAACTTCTCTTCACATCATAGCTCTTTTTTATTAACAATTATTTTTTCCAGATTGGTCTTCGGTGTTTGCCTAGCTAAAGCAAGTCAAGCGAAAGTAGCAGAGAGGGATGTTTCTTATTTGAAAGGACAGAAAATGTGGTTTTCTTCCAAACTCTGATTCCCACTGACAGATGCCCTGAAACCAGATACTGTGGGCTCTCTGGAGCACCCTTGGGATCAGTGCTTAGCCATGCCCTGGAAACAGTCCCACTGGGCTGGGACAGCAGCTCCATAATTCATCAGGGTGAGTCCACCCCCTCCTGATTAGCATAGTCTGGAGGTTAAACAGGGGTGTCTCCTCCTCCTCCTCCCCTTCATCAGATTACTTCAGGACGTTTCCTTAGACTATCACTGAATCAAGGGCACTAAGTTATAAAAACAAAACTTCCTCCAAAGTAAGATATGTTTAGAGTGAAGTTTCCAGGAGGAAAGCTGTCCATGTCAGGACACCATTGCTTTACAGTCAAGAAAAATTAGTTCCAGTTCAATTTTCAAATATCTTGGAATCCATTCACTTGGGAGAAAAGTCACTTTATCAAACATAAACTAATGCTTCCAAAAAATACTTCCATTTGCTATATCATGGTTAACTGGGTGTTAGTTAACCTTTTAGTTACCAGAGAGACCCAGGAAAATGTGCGTCTTCCATCTCTTGGGCTAGAAAGAGAAAAAGAAAAACAGAGTGTGTCAGGTGCTATATTGAGTAAGGCTGAATTGGTCTTGGAGTTCATAGTGGAAAATGATATTTCCTTAATTTTTAAAAATTTTAATGGCAGTGACTCAAAGGAAGAGAGAGGTCACTAGAGAAGTTTAGACTCAGCTGTTGATCTTCAGTCTCAGAGAAACGAATCCCAGCACAGCTGATCTTTCACAAGGAAAGTGGTCCCCTAGTAGGCGACTTGGCAACACGTTTACGTCTTAACTACCAGTGTAGATCCAGAAGACTAACCTACATGGTAAGCTTGGGACCTGGAAACAGATTAGCCTGGGTATAGATCTGCCCATGAGTCTTTGGTATAGAGTGGCTTCTCCTTGCATCTCAGACTTCATTACCCTGGACAGTGTTTAGAGATAGGAAAATGAAAGCCAATGCCCCAGTCCAGTATACCAGAGAGGGAGACAGAATGATATTCTCAATAGCGACAGGAGCAATATGACAAGCCTGGATTTGGAGAAAATTGTGTTGGAAAAGGCTTGCAGCTATGAGGTCATTTATCTAGTCTTGGTAGGAAATGGATAGCTTACTTTACATGATCTTTTAAAAATCTCTCCCCAGCACCAGATCAAGATCGATCCCAGAGACGCTGACCTGCCTGGCAAGTGTTCCCCCACTGGGATATGTTTCTGGCCTCTTGAGAATGAACCGAAAGTCCTGGTTATAATGCAATGTGATCTCCATCCTCACATGGGAGTGGAGGGAGAAACCTTTGGGGATAAGATGTGTTCCTTCCATCCTTCTCTAAGTGCCTTCATCACTGTTCTATTGCTGGGACGGAAACACCATGACTGAGGCATCTTATAAGAGTAAGCCTTCACTTAGGGGGACGCTTGCAGTTTCAAAAAGGCAGTCTGAGATCATCATGGCAGGGAGCCTGGTGCTGGAGTGGTAGCTGGGAGCTAACACCCCAAGCTGCAGGCAGGAGGCAGAAGGAAAGCCAGACAAGGCCTGCCTGGGCTTTTGATACCTCAGAGCTCCCTCCCAGTGAGACACCTCCTCCAACAAGGCCACGACTCTCAATCCTTCCCAAACAGTCCGTCACCTGGGAACAAGCCGTTTAAATACATGAGCCCATGGGGGTCATTCTCGCCCAAACCACCACAGTAACACTACAGAGAGACAGAGAGACACACATTAGAGTGCATGTCCATACACATGTGCATATAAAGACTGAACTACTGGAAAAGCCAAATTAAATCACAAGATGGCCCATGGAAGAGAAGATTCTGGGCTAACTTCACATCAAAACCACCTACCTTTAGGGCTCCTCAACTGTATATGTTATAACAAACCCTTGAATTTAGTTTTAATTTTTCTGTCATCAGATTCTTGATTTTTTTGGCCTTCCAACTACCCATTTTCTCCAGTGATGAATACTAAGACAGTTTCAAATCTATAAGGGTCAGAGTCAATCCCTGAATTTGGTCAAGGAACCATCTCCTTACTTGGCATTTAAAGTCAGCCAAGTGAAGCTCTGACTCATTCAGAAGTGTATTGGGAGCTCCACAAATGTATGCAAGGCATCTCTAATTCATCTTTGGCATCTCTGCCATCTATTTAGATGCGTCACACAAACAGAGTCTGTCTTATCTTGTGCAGCCCTTCCCCGGCACCGGGAATGTGCTACAGTGCTTGTGTTCAGCATTCAGGCTTAGTGGAAGTACAAATTGGATGCAGTTCGACTTCCCTAACCTCCAGCTTACAGTCGAACGCTGCCTTTTTAATGCTGACAAGGAAATCAGATTGAACGACCCTGGGCACACAGCTTCACAATGTGTGTAATCCTGGCTTTGCCGCTGAGGGAAGTCGATGAGAGGAGCGTTGATCTCCTTGCAAACACAGTTAGCTTAAAAACTCTCTGCCAGGGATTTGGGTATTCAAGTCACTTGGTGCTATGACATGTTTTCAAACCTGGCTCTTATAGAGTAGCAGCTTTCTAGATTCACCTGAACTCTGCTTACATATACATACAAACCGTGTCTTCTAGATAGAAAAAGCACTCTGTGCACCCACAGCTCAGCCCTTATGTTTGCTCAAGGCTGAGTGAAATAGCCTGCATGTCAATGACATTGCACTGTGTCAGTGGGTGAAGAAAACTCCTGCAGAAAGGTGGGAAAATGAGTCACTTCAAGAAAATATTGACCTCAGCTAGATGGTTTTGATGCTCATCAGAGCTCTTTGGGGCAATTTGTTCTTGAGTTTATTCTTTAATCAAGAAAGCAAACGTGATCAAGAAATTACCTGAAAGCCCCACAATAGATAAACACGTTAGTGCAGATACACACAAAAATGAAAAATATTACACCGCCAAATATAGTATGTATAAAAATATGTATTGCAATATTTCATGCTTGTTAGTGGAAATATTTTTACAACATGTCTCCCAAGTGCAGAAAATAAATCAAGCCTTTAAAAAGAGGCTGCAGATGATTCATTTAGTGCTGTCATAATATGGTGTTTTCTTTAATGAAAATTTATATCATTTTTCCCTGGACTCAGTGGAATAAATTTATACTGAAAGGTGGGAGAGAGTGATAAGTTCAGAATAAAACACAACCAGCACTTGACAATGAGCAGGAGTCAGTGAGGAATGGTCTGCTGCACGTTGTTTTTTTTTTCTCTAAATTTCATATTCCAGCCATCATTAATGAGGTAGAAACAGAGCTGACAGCATTTGGCAGAGATACAGCACTTTCCAATGGGCCTCGAGAACACCACAGCCACACCGAGTCACACCCAGATAATGGTCTGCTGCTGAGGCAAGCTCAGCCATGAGCATATGACTCGAGCACCTTAGTGCTTTTCGTTTATGTTGTTGTTTTTTGTTTTTTAATTTATTTTTGGTTTTTTGAGATAAGGTTTCTCTGTGTAACAGCCCTGGCTATTCTGAAACTTGCTTTGTAGACCAGACTGGTCTTGAACTCACAGAGATCCACCTGCCTCTGCCTCCCAAGTGTGCAGGAAAGGTGTGTGCAGAGGACTGGGGGTCACGGCTAACTGGTATAGTGCCTGTTCATCAAGCATGAGGATGTGAGGAAGGATCCCCAGAACCCATGTAAAAAGCCAAGGGTGGTAGCAGGCTCCTGTGACCCTGGCACTAGTGTGTGTGTGGACGGAGGCACAGGTAGAAAGGATCCCTCAGGTTCTTTGTCCAGTCAGCCTAGCAGATCCTATGTGCTTCTAGATCACATGAGAGATCTATGTCATAGGAAATAAAAGTGGAGGGGCTGAGAGGCGGCCCCACAGTTAAGAGCATGTACAACTCTTCAAGAGGACCTGGGTTCAATTCTTAGCACCCACATCAGGCAGCTCACAACCACCTGGAACTCTGGCTCCAGGGGAATCTGAGACCTCTGTCTTTTGCAGGTACTCACATGCACATGTGATTAAACACACACACACACACACAAACACACACACACTTAAAAGTGATAAAAATAAAATTTAAAAAAGTGGGAAGCTATTAAGGAAAGATGTAAACATAAGACAACAACTTTTGTCTCTGTACTCATCTACATGCATATACACAACACACAGACACACACGCCACACACACCACACACGCACCATGGACACACAGACAGACACACACATCACACACACTATGGATACACACACAGCACTCACACAGACACACAAGCATATCACATATACATACATATCATACACACAGACACACACCACACAAACAGACACACAAGCATATCACATATACACACAGACATATGCACAGACACACACATTTACATACATACACAACAGAAAAGAATGCATGTAGATATAAGAAGCATTACCAATTAAGAATGACCAGAACAGGGTAACTGAGAAAAGAGAGCAAATGGAAGAGACACACGTGCGCACCACATACCACACACATTACATACACCCCACACACACACACATACACACACACCACATACACCACACACACACACACACACACACACACACACACACACACACACACACACACCACATACACCACACACACACCGCATACACCACACACACACACATACACACACACTGCATACACCACACACCACACACACCGCATACACCACACACACACACATACACACACACTGCATATACCACACACCACACACACCACATACACCACATACACACCGCATACACCACATACCACACATACCACATACACCACACACACATACACCACACACACACACACACACACACACACACACACACACACCACACGGTAAATGCACAGCTCTGCATATGTGTACATGGTGTTTGTGTGATTTATAGTCCTAGAATATGAAGCAATAGCCCATGATAAACAAAGGATGGGGACCTAAGTTAGGTCTGAAGAGACGCTGGACCTGGAGGCACAAGCCTGAAACTTGGGAGACAGGAGAATCACAAGTTCAAGGCCTGCCTGGGCTACAGAGTGAACTCAGTGCCAGCCAGGGTGACTCAAGGAAAGCCCATCAGAAAACAAAAAGTAAAAATAGGGTTGCCATGTAGCTCAGCATCCGAGTGCTTGTTCAGTGTGCCCAGGACCCTGGGCACAAGTGCTGACACCATAGTGACACGTGACTAAACAAACAGACGGGAAAGGTTCTTTCTGCCAAGGCAAGCTAACAGAGCCACGAATACAGCTTCAGAGACAATCTTTTAAATGGTTAATGAGCAGCGGTGGTGGCGCACTTCTTTAGAACCAGCACTCAGGAGGCAGAGTCAGGCAGATCTCTGTGAGTTCAAGACCAGCCTGGTCTACAGTGTGAGATCCAGGACAGCCAAAGCTGTTATACAGAGAAACCCTGCCTCGAACCCTTCTCCCCCACACCCCCAAAAAAGACCAAATGGTTAACGGAAAGAAAAAGATCTAGTGTGAGGGTGGAGGAGGCCTGCGTGCATGAAGACATAAAGGTGTGCAGGTATGGAAGAAGTAGGATGAACCTTTAGAACTGGAGTCTCAAGTCAGTGTTTCAGGGCCATCAACATGGTGATTCATGTCATAGACTGTACTATGGAGTGTAGAAAACGGGGCTGGCAAGGTACTCAGCAGACAAAGGTGCTTGCTGCCAAGCCTCATGACCTGAGTTGGATTTCTAGGAGGACTCACATGGTGGGAGGAGAGAACTGACTCCTGTAAACAGATCTGTGACCTCCACCTGCAAGCTGTGGCACACTAAAACACACATACACACACACACACACACACACACACACACACACACACACACACATACACACACTCACCAATCAATAAACAAGTATTAAGAACACACAGTAAAGGAAAACAAGTCAGCTGAAGAGCCTATGATTCTGTGTTCCCATCCCTTAAAATGATAAGTATGGGCAGAAGGTGGCTTTTTAATGGGTTTGAAGTGAAAAGTGATGTCATAATACGATGTTTAACTTTACCGAAATCTAACTTGGAACATCAAACAAAATTGTCAATTATTCAATACTGTATCAGCCAGGGTCCAGTCGGGAGAAAAGAGGTACAGAAATTCAAACATAGAATATTTACTATAAAGAATCATCAATTACAGAAGAAGCAGAACTTACAAGGTGTGGGGAAACCCGGGCAGAAGGCTCATGAGTTTAAGGCCAGCCTTGGCTATATTATGAGACCCTGTTTTTTTGTTTGTTTGTTTGTTTAAATATACCCCCCCCCCCCGCCCCGTCTTTCTTTAAGAAGTAGGAATAGCACACATAAAAAAGTCTTGGTGTGTGACTTACTCAGAAAGTCTTGCCTACCATGCATTTGGCTTTCAGTTTGATCCCAGCATCATGTTAAAAAAAAAAAAAAAAAGGACTAGAAGAGGTCATACCTGATAGTCACTACTGCTAAGATTAATTGAAAAACCTAGATTGTTAGAGAAGTCAAAAGTCCCTAAACAACAGAAAAGCTGCCCTGGGAACTTCCTGGGAATCCACACTCTTGGGGTAAGCTGCCTTGCTGGGGACACTGGCATACGAAATCTCCAGAAATGAGTTCTGCAAAGTGGCAGGAGCCTTAGAGAATCTGTCATTACCAGGGCTGCAGAAGCTGCTCTTGCTGGAGTTGATAAAGACTGGAGAAACAGCATGCTCAGAAGAAGCAAGAACTCCTGAACTGGGACCAGGGACCCTTCTCCTGTCAAAGTTGTTCACCTTGTTTGCTGGCAGAGGGACAGTAGTTAGTTAAAGGACTCAGATCTGTTTTCAATGACCAGACAAACATGCTGAATTTGGAGTTGGAAGTCCAGTTCATTAACTGACCCAAATATAGATTTAAAGTCATTATAAATATTCTTGAGTTGAGCTTTGAACACTTGAGTTACGGTTTGTGTTCATACACATGTGTACATTCACTAGTGTGTGTGTGTGTGTGTGTGTGTGTGTGTGTGTGTGTGTGTGTGTGTGTGTTGGGGTGCATTTTAATTTCTGTAAGATCTTTGTGAAGAAACTACTTAGAACAATTTAAACAGCCCCTATGTGAGAAGCACACAAGTGATTTAAAAATGTCTAAATCGGTCCAAGATGGTAGTGCACACCTGTAAACCTGCCTTTTGGGGAGGTTGAGGCAAGATGAAATCATGGGCAGCCTGGTTACATGATGAGTTCCAGTTTCAAATCAGAACCAAAAACAATGACCATAAACTGTACCTCAAAATAAATAAATATCTATTTAGGGATGTAGAATTCAGCTTATAACCAATGGCTAATTGCCATTGGCTGCCAGAATGGCCAGGTTCAAATTCCAGGCCAGCCAGTTGCATCTTTTGGCTGTGAAATCCTGTGCAATTGAATTCCCACCTTGAACTTGGCTTTTCTCACCTACTCCATGCGACACCTGTGCACATTAAATCACCTAACATGGTAAAACATTTAGATTACTTCTGAGACATGTGCTAAGAGCAGAAGATGTGAGCTGTTAATGATGGTCTACAATTGTCATTTGTACACTTTATTATAAACACATAATTATTACTTCTTGAGTGACATGGTATCTTTCGGTGTAAGGGATACAGGGCATATAAAGAGACAATTACCAAATAAAACCAGGTTGTTTTCTCAAGATCTTTACTTGCACTGTTCTATGCCTTGAGGTCTACATTACTGCCTTCTGGAATCCACTGCTCACATGGTACCCTCTCAAGGGCCTTCCTTGGCTCCTCTGTGTAATGTTAATGCAAGTTTTTGTTCTGAACCCTATGGACTTACCTTTGTTTTCTTGTCCTAAGACATTCTGCAGCTCTGATTTATCTTCTGATTTGTTCTCTGTCTCCTCCATCATAACAGAAAATGTATTTCTCACCGCTACTGCCTGAGTTCCTAATATCTCAAAACCTGGCACATGGAAGATAGCTAACTGTAAATATTTGAGTGGCTCAAACACAAAACATTGCAGTACGCTATGTCGAGGACAGTGTGGGGTGCACAAAAATGTGTTGCCATGTACACAATGCAATATCATAAATAGAAGACCCTGAAATGGAGAGGGGAATATATTCACCCATTTTGGAATAATTTTATTTATATAATTCATGGACACATTTGTTGTTGTTTTTAATGAGTGGAAAGTTTTTTTTCAGGACATTGGTATCTATGTTACTAGAATAATAAGTGGACATCTAAAAATATTAGCATCTATGTCTACGAATGGAGAGTTGGAACTCCTTTGACCGTCATTGTGACTCACTGAAAATGGTCTGGAACTGAGCAGTTAATGACCTCTCTCTCCGTTCTTACCCAACCCACTCTGTCGCATTGGATCAGATCCAGGGTAATCACAGGCTTCAAACGAGGTTAGGGTCAGCTCTGCAGGGCACCGAGAAAGGAGAGAGAAAGCTCAGTGAGCACAAAGGCCGTCAAATCTGAATACACATCTCTCTGACTGAATCCACAAAGCACAAGAATTGCGACAGTGATTAGTTTTGGCTGAGGATTGTTCTGCCAGGCCTGGACGGTCAGGCAGGCATTTAAATGGCCAGATCCGGTTTTGCTTGTAGCAGGGAGCAGTCAAGTAAAAATACACATGCACCTTTTCCCCAGGAGTGTTTAAGTGCAATTGTTCAAAATCCTAGTTATCAGGCGATTTTGGTGAGCACCTTGCCTACTGTAGTTTGATGTTCAATCATTATTTAATCACACTGATGGGAATTTCAATTTAAACCCAAATTCAAAACCACACTTTTCAAACAGCGACTGAGATAATAGGCATACGCCAATACAGTAAATAAAACCCCTGCCCCTAAAGAATCAAATTTAAAGAAAGTAACACAAGTTATCTCCAATCTTGGTTCTAAGAAGTTGACCATCAAGCATGGAAGGGTACAGGATCTGGGCATGAATGGGAACCTCAAAGGGATCAGTGGACAGCCAGTGTGAGAGAGACTTTGTAATAACAGCCGAAGAACACCTGAGCTGCCCTTTCACCATTTCCAAATGAGGCTGCATTTAGTTTCCCAAAGTCATAACATTCCACTCCGTAAAGTCTATTTTTATAATACGGCAGAACATGGGAACATGGCGTCAGCCCTCCTAACAAAATTCCAAGTGTGAGATGTAGCATTTCTAACTAGACCCACAATGCAATGTTCAAGAGGTCTGTCTCTAGGACTTAGCTTGCACAACTGGCTGCTTTCACTAATTGTAATCCCTCCACTCTTTTGAGAGTGTAAGTGTTGGAAGGCATTGTTGGAAACCAGTGGCAGCCATGTTTGTCACGTGTGGTAGAACGACAACAGAATTTATGGGGAGGCTGGAAACGTCCCTTCATTGTTGGCTGTCTTCTGTCAAATGCTGACCAGTATGCTTCGAACATCAGTGGCTAGGGGTGCTTGGCTGAGTTTAAAGCTAACAAATTCCTCTGAAGTCTTGGACCCTGGTTTTCTCAGTTGCACATCTTATGAGAAAAATACTTCGATTCGACACGTTAAGTTTACGAGGGAGAAAAATTACTCAAGAGAAGAGCGGCAAAATGTTCATCTTGGTTTTCCCCTCACAAGCAATGTAAAAAGTCGACAACCAGAATGTAAGGCCATTCTTAAGGCAGGAAGATAAAATTTATCAGTAGGAAAACATACATATGTATAACCCTACCTCTTCCCATCTGCACCAGAGAGTGAACTCAGGGCCCGATACATGCCAGTCACACTCCATCACTGACTAACTCCCACAGCTGAATACATTTTTTTTTTTCATACAAACTGATAGCCATCTATAGTAAGAGCACTGCTCCCTGACCCCTGAGCACACACATACACAGGCACTAGACTGTGATCACGCAGAGTGATTTTGAGCAACTTACAAAGTATTGAGTTGGTACACAATCATTAGGAGCAGTGAATTGGTTTCTTTTATTTCTTCCTTTTAGTACACACCAGAGTGTGTTTTAACCTTTCATTATTGCTCAGTTAATTAGGAAAAATGACCCCGCATTTCTTTTACATACTGCACTATTCATCAGCAAATGTAAGAGGTCTTTGGCATACACGGGTTGGGTTTTGCTTTTCATGAATCTTGCCTGAACTGAGCTATATGAATCCCAATTATTTTATCCACTGAGAAGTTTACATTAGTGCTTTTCCACATAGAGCAACATGCAGGCTTTCGGATCCTTGAAAGAACCGAATGTGTTATTTAAATAACTGACCTTAGAGATGCAGCTGGACTATTACTGCTATCATTTCTACCAGCTACTGCTGTTTGCAATCTTTAAAATAACACAGCTTCTAATGAGGGAGAAAAGAGCCTTCCTAGACTTGAGTCAAGGTCCAGTTTCTAACTTTCTCTTCAGCTTCTTGTGTGGTCACCTATAATTGCTATCCAAAGGCCCACAGGGCAGATTTCCAAGACCTGAATGTATGTCTGCTACAGTTTGACCCTCCAAGGTACTATAAAAAAAAAAAAAATGTTGCTTTTTTTTTTTTTTTTTTTTTTTTTTTTTTCTGAGAAAGCACTCTGTTACAGCATGGTCCCTTGAAACCATCCAATTTGATCTGTGATTCCTGTTGAGATATGCATTGCATCACGTTCTATTTTTGGCTTCTCTCATTAATCACAATTTATCCCATGTATTAAATGGCTTCCTGGAGCTCAGGCATTTGGAATGCAGAGGGCCACCAAGCAGCTGAAGGTGGGCTACATGTGAGTCATTTTAAGAGGGATTTCAAGTGACTGAGTGGCCTCTTTATCTCTTGGTGACATAAGCAGGGAATGGAGTTGTCTCTTCTTAAGGCAATGAAACCTGCAGCAGTGGATCAGCCATAGGGAGGGTGCTGTGTCCCAGCCCGGCAGTCTTTCCGGAGTTGCTGATGAGTATGACCTTTGAAAGAAATGCACAGAGCCTTGATTTCTGCAGTTAACCTTTGCAACTCGGAACCCCTCTGTGAAACTTACCCACAGCCCAGGGAAGCTCAAATCCAGACACATACACATTTCATGAAAGCATGGCTTCAAGCGTGCGCATGCTCATACATTCTCAGAGGATGAAGACATCGAACCCACTTTCAATTATTCTCCCAACTGTTTTTGTTAAAGCATTTATATCCATCTTCTTCCCAAGCAGGAAAAGTGAGAGTCCTCAGCGCTCTGTCACCCTTGTATTTAAATGTATGAGCTACTACTCCGCAGTACTCCCTTTATAGAAACGGGTGGTAGGAATGGAAAAATGTATGTGTCCAGCATTTGCTAGGAGTCACTGAATTCTTACTGTTAAGTAATAAGTCTATGTGTTTTGGGATAGGGATGAATTGGACATTAATAGTCTCAATTTCTGCCAGCAATCAAAAAGGAAAGCCATTTTGATATGGCAGTGTCTTAAATGTGTCCTTTAGCCCAAACCTACTGAATATTATTCACTATAAATGTAGAGATCTTAGAATGTTATGAAGTGACTCTGGCGATATTCTTTTAATGTAATTTTTAATGTTATTGGCACATATTCACTGTACACAGTGATGAGTTTCCTTTTTAAAAAAATATTTATTTATTTATGTGTATGTGTGTGTGCCTGAATGTATATATGTGTACCACACGTGTACAGGAGCTTGGGGACATCAAAAGAGGGTGTCAAGTCCTCTGGAAGTGAAGCTAGAAGCAGTTTTGAGCTGCCAGGTGGGTGCTAGGAACCAAACCTGGATCCTCTGCAAGAGCAGCAAATGCTCTTGACCCCTGAGCCATCTTCCCGAACCAAGTTCTTTGCTTACCTCATCTCATGGACCTGCTTACCAAGCCTATATGCTATCGCTCAGGTAGGTTGAAGTGTTGTTATGGATAGAGAACTAAAGTCCAAAGAGGATAAAGAGGAGGTCGATGGTCATCACCAATAATCCTGGCCTATTAACCCCTCTTCTTTCTGTGATTACAGTGAGGGGAATGATAACCGGGATATGGGAGAAGCAGTGACTATCTTTACAGCCCCTCATCCTGCAGTTGCCTGTTCACTGTATTCATTGTGAATTCTTGTCAACATGCAAGAAAACCCTGATGAACAAAACCCACTTTAGAAATAATCCCACCATTGAGAAACGCTTTTGCCAGTCAACTGATTGCATATGGAGAGATGGAGAGAAGGAGGTAGGGGCCACTTCTAGGTATTCCCATTAGAGGTGGGAAATTGGGAAAGGAGGACACACTACAAAATATTAAACAAAAAACAGATGACAGCCGGGTGGTGGTGGTGCATGCCTTTAATCCCAGCACTTGGGAGGCAGAGGCAGGTGGATCTCTGTGAGTTCGAGGCCAGCCTGGGCTACAGAGTGAGTTCCAGGAAAGGCACAAGGCTACACAAAGAAACCTTGTCTCAAAACAACAACAAAAACAAACAAAAAAACCAAACAAACCAAAAACCAAACAAACAAACAAAAAAACCAAAACAGATGACTGTCAAGATAATTCATGAACTCATCTGCTCACCCCCTACAGATGGGGCACAGAAACTACGCAGAGTGGTTCATGAAATACACAAATCTGGTTCAGCACTTGCATTGGGGACATTGCAGCAAGTGCTGAGAATACAAATTCCAAATCTGGCGACAAATAACTCTGAGCGAAGACTGGGTGGGAAGAACTGTATGAGAAATGTACAAGGCAAATGAGAACTCAGGAATTAGAAGAGTTATTTCTGGCTGAGGCAACAGGGAAAGCTTTGTGTCCAGTGATGGGGCCATGATGGATGAGCAGGACTCAGGCAAAGTTCCAGTTCTCAGAAGTGAGGCTAATATATCATTGCCCCTTTGATTCCAGCTTTAGGATCACAAGGTTTTGGTGAGATGTGTAAGATTCCAGTCACGTTTATAAAATGATGTCCAGTGGACAAAGCTTTGCCATTGTGGTCGGCTGCCTCACACCAGTACGTCCTAAGTCTTTCCATCTCCAGATTTACATCATGGCTCATAAAACAAACAAACAAACAAAACAAAAAACAAAAAAACAAAAACAAAAAAAACAACCAAAACCTATTTGGGGTAACACATTCAGAAAGACGGTCTCTGGCTCTCACTAGCAAATGAGAAACCAATACAGTGCCTTTCAACAAACAACGTGTTAAAAAAGAATGCTCAACCCAGCAATAAAGTGCTTAGAGAACTCCATTGGTTAGTTAGTAGGGTAGACAAATGTGAAGACTCTTCCACAAGAAGCTATTTTGAGAATGGGAATGGGAACTAGTCGGTCAGTGTATTTGCCAACCACCACCACCACCAAACACAAACTAAAGCTTTCATATATAACAAAATACTTTGGGGGCCTAAGGGGACTCCCTCTTTTGTTTCAGCTAACTATGGCTTCTCCCGTTTTGTGTCCAAGTAAGGGGGCAGCTGTCGAAAAAGACAGAATGTAGCATAGCTTGAAAAACCAAAAAAAGAGGGCCTGGGGAGATACATGTAGATGCTGGGAACTGATCTTGCTGGAATGAGAGGTGACCCACCTCAGGAAGAGCAAGGGGATTGCCCTCTCTGTGTTTCCAGGTCAACCTTAGCCTAGCTCTTCAGAGATGTGTGGGTCCTCAGTGTGGTAACTGTTCAGATTTTTGATATTAGAAGAGGTTACTCCTTAAAGCCTGGCTATTGTCTTTGCTGTGTGGCCTTCAATGAGGACCTGGAAGAAATCAGGATGAGCAACTTTTCTTGAGCCTTCAAAGCCAAGCTAATGCTTGGTCCTCAGCGGGAAAGTGACTTTAATTAATTCGAGAAGACCTTGCCATTGAGAAGTAAATCACTGCCCTAGGCTATTTTGAAAGGTTAGCGAGCACCTTTCCCCTCTGCTGTTCTGAGGGAGGTGGAAGTCTCCAATTCTTACCAGTGAGTGTGGTTTTTTTTTTTTTTTTTTTTTTTTAAGCACAGAAGAACAAAATAAACAAGCAAGCAAAAAAAAAAAACCTTGTTGGTAGTCAATTAGCTTCTCTAGTCTAATGAGATCTAAGGCAGAATATGGAATCTTCCATCACAATAAAACATGACTAAAGACCTCATCAATACTCATTTAGCAAATGCTTTGGAGTAGAGCATCATTTTCTAATACTTAGGAATTTCATTACTTCTTATTTCAGTGACCATGTTACAAAAAAATATTAAGTGAAATGGGATTAGGTTTTCCATTTGTCATTTACTGGGAGTAGAATTCTGCTCTGACATGTGGGCACTCATACCCAGGGCTTAATGCTTTCAGTAATTATAAGGATCATGTAGGGTATGTTGATTGGTGGGAGAAAAAAAATTCTTTATTAACTGCTCAGAAATAGTTAATTCTTCATTAGTCAGAGCTCTACACTAGAGGCTGCTGCCGTGAACCATGGATTAGAGTTTATGATAGTAATAACCTTTCTGAAAAAACATTCGTTACTATACTTAATGACCAGATTTTAGTGCATTAACCTTCCTGGGGAGGTCAACTAACAAAATGGATGTTAACTGCTTGTAACAACCAATTCCTCTGAAATTAATATTTAGATGCCTTTGGTGTCACAAAACCTTCCTTCCATATCAGGGCATTAAAAACACTTCTGAATTATTAATAGCAAGCAGATTTCAATGCCTGAAAGATTTCTCTCCCAGCGTTCTTTTGCCTCGGCCTCCTCCTATTTAGAGTTCTTTGCTGCAGGGACAAGGAAGGCATTCAGGGAAATGAGGTCTCAAAAATGCATGTGGGTCAACAATGCAGGGCAGTTTGGAAAAGGTCACTCTTTAAGTTCAACAGAAATAAACATAATAGGAGTGTGAAAGGCAGCAGAGAGCACCCTGGGAGCCTGGCAGAGACAAACTCCCCGCCAGGCCCCAGGCTTCACAGCGATGGCCCCATCACCACCTGTCAGGGGCTCCTTAACGACATTTTTGCATCCCTTCTGCAGCTGACCTCCTGACTGGGCTCTCTGCCCCTCCCCCTCCTTCAATTGGAAACAAACCACATTTATGTCAAAACAACTTCTGAACTATTTCCTTCCCAAGCAACCCCAGAATATAAAACATGTTCTGAATGGCTGCCCCATTCCCTGGAGGAATTTTATGATTTCGTTACTGCCGCACAGCATGTTCGGCTGCTTGGCCGAGGTAGCCTTGAGTCTCTGCCAAACGATGAAGCCATGCTATTATTAGCCTTCCCATTCAACAGTAACAAAACAGCCCATGTTTCTATTTTCAGATGGCTTTCTTCTGTGGCAGTAGATATGCAGAAACCTGAACCTCAGGCCAGGACTGGACCAGCAGGGCTACACAGCTATCTATTGCCCAAACACAGTGGCCTGAAGGAGAAAATGTTTTAATGGTAGTATTTTTAGGCAGAGGTCAAATGCAGATAAGTTGCCAAGGTCCTGCCTGCCAAATCCTTGGCTGGTTTATCCCAACTCTGTTGGGGTTGGGTTAGCAACCTTGACATGTCTGCCCTGAGAAATCGGCAATGTTTGATAATTTTATCAGACGATGCAGTTGCATGTGTGACTTGATCATCAAACTAGACCCAACTTGGTGGAGAGTAGAGCGTGTAGAAATCATACAATGAGGGATTAGACAGATGGCTCAGCAGTTGAGAGCACTTGATGCTCTTTCGGGGGTTCAGATCCCAGCACCTTGTCCAGGACTCTAACTCCATAACTCCAGCTTCAAGGCATCCAACCCCTCCTTTGGCTTCTGTGAGTACCTACATGCTCATGTGCCCCGCCCTCTTCACACTTCATGAAATTTTATCAAAAAAATGCATACGTACACATGCTGCAGCATTCTGACATGCTCAGTGACAAGCCACCAGTGATGATTCCAGAAGGTCTAGGTGATAAATGGATGTTCTAGGTTGGCTTTCTCTAATGGGTACCTTAGAAATAGTAGTAATTCCATGGAGGCAGAGATCGTTACAATGTTGGGCGGGCTTTCATTTGTAAATAAGATTTTCCATCTGACCATTCATCCAGGGCAAATTCTGCAAAAGAATGATTTTGGTTTAAATAGGTTTTCATTACTTTGGGAATAATTACCACTACACCATGATGCGTCTATAATTATTCCTATTAGCTGTAATAATAATTGTGAGAGAGTTATAAAGAGAATTAATCGTCACATTGTTTACCCAAAGGTTCCTGCAATTTTCAACTCCCCTTGAAGGTATATGCGAATGTTCATCTTTTTTTTTTTTTCAGAAAATTTTTAAATAATTTATTTATTCTTATTTTTTGTACATTGATGTTTTTGCCTGCATGTACATTTGTATGAGGGTATCAGATCCCTTGGTACAGGAGTTATAGACAGTTGTAATCTGCCAGGTGAGTACTGGGAATTGAACCCAGGTCCCCTGGACCTAGTGCTCTTAACTGATTAGCCATTTCTCCAGCCTGAATGCTCCTTCTTCTTTGCCTCAATGACAGGCACAGATGTTTTGTTTTAATCACTGAATACCTAAAAGTAAATATGTTGTATTAGTTGGTCAGTTTTGATTAGTAATGGAATATTGTTTCTCTTGTTCACTGAACCCATAGAATTACTTGGCGAATAAATGAATTTAGCTAATTGTTTAAAATTTTAGAATATAGTGTTTAATTTCTGCAGTTATATTTTAAAAAAGAAGAAGAAAGGGAGGGAGGGAGGGAAGAAGGAAGGGAGGGAAGAAGGAAGGAAGGAAGGAAGGAAGAGCCAGGCTGGTATTCCTGTCATTACAGCCCTCATGGGGGCTGGCTAAGGCAGGAAGATGATTTTGAGTTTGAGGCCAACAACTTGGACTACAGAGTGAAACCCTATCTCAAAAAACCAAAAAAAAACCAACCAACCAAACAAACAAACAAAAAACAAAAACAAAAAACAAAAAAAACCCCAAAACCCTGAAAATAAAAAATAGGACAAATAGCAAAAATTCATAAATTGAAAGGAAAAAAAGGGGACACTACTTTTGCTTTTCAGATGTCTTTTATTTTTCTAGGAAAACGACTCAGACCAAGCACAGAGGGAAAGATCTCTTCCCAAATATAAAACTGAAATACGAACAGTTGACATTCCCACCCTTCCATCCCTATTCTTTACAGAAATATCAGTGATAGGCTGCTGGGAGCCAAGTTAAGGAATAAATAAAATACAGTTATTGCCTTGTCTGCGTTATCTCTGAAGCGATAAGCGCTCTGGAGGCTATTGAACTGTCCTGTGAATCATTAACTTCATTATGTTTGCAGAGACTATGTTTTTTCCTCTGCTTCTTGGGAATATGGGTCCTCCATCAGCAAGTGGACCGGTTGCTGAGAGTGACCCAGGTGTGGGACCCGAACCACGGATTAGTGGTGGGTAGAGTGTAAAGCAGGATTTGGGTTCAGCGCTGTGGACTTGATGAACTTTCACGCACCATTCCCTGAAAAGCCTTTTATGGTCTCTGTTGGCTCCATATGGCATTCTGATGAGCTTACACTCCTCTTTAAGTGCTTCTATATCAGAAAACAAGAGCAAAGCAGAAACAAAGTGAGTCATCTGGTTTTGTCTTTGCTTTCCCGGCATGAGATAATGTGGAGGTGTTAATTGCAAGACTTCACCGAGTCTTGGCTAATAACAGTGTGCAAACAAATGCATGTCAGGCTCAGCCACAGAAAAGCTTCCACTAATAAGGTAAAACTAGCAATTAGCGCTGACAATGAAGTAATACTTTCCGTTGAATATTCATTAATGGAGTTCTTGTTTAGGATAAGGGAGGCTTCGGATTGTCCAGATGGAAACCCAGACTAGGAAGCCTGGCCATTCCCTTTCAGTGAATTCAGCCCTATTTGGTAAGCAGGCATATTGAATTCATCCCCTTTTGTGCTAATGCACTGACCCTCTGCTTCAAAGGCAGAGCCTTGATGACCACTAAGACTCTTCAGTCCGTGACCATAGCATAATGGGGAGCAAATTGAATTCCCACAAAAAGAAAAACCATATAAGCGGATGATGTGCTCCAAACACTGTTTTTTGTTTTTTTGTTTTTGTTTTTGTTTTTGCTGTTGTTGTTGTTGTTTTTAATTGTTCACCGCAATCCTGGGGTTTCTAGAATAATGAATGAGATGAGCTTCACTAGCCTATTCTGTTCTCTCTCTTTTCTAGAAGGCAGCTTGACAAGTGTGAGAAAGCAGGCTTTGTCTTTGTCCCTGGTTCCTGTCACGGAGCACCTAAAGTCTCTTGGTTTCCTTAGTGTTAGAAATACCCATTGATGTGTCTAAGAAGCCCCTTTGATAACTCCTGAGTAGATGCTAACGAGTTGACCAAGAGTGGATCCCAAGGCCGTGTCAGGATGGGGCCAGTCAACAGCCTGAGCAAAGGACTGGGGCCCTGCACGCTGGAGCTTCCTTCCAGCACCGCCAAGATCTCTGGGAAGGGGAGAGCAGGATGGATTATATGACACTAAAACCTCCTCCTGAACAGCAAGATTTGACGATTTTCTAAACACATGGAGATGTGGAAAGGGTGGTCCTCCCAAAGAGGGCATGGAAGCCGCATCCACATCACATGCTGAGCCTCACTCTCCATCTCTTCAAGTGGCTTAATCTGTATCCAGTATAGCAGACTTAACTATAACCTGGTACATGGTCCCTCAGCTATGAGCATTCCTATCAGAAGCATGGTAGGAAGCCCCTCAAAATACACACACACACACACACACACACACACACACACACACACACACACACACACGGGGGAGGGGGGCGGGGGCAGAGAGCTCTGGGAACCTTGATTTCCCATTGGCGTGCAAGTAGGAACCATCCCTGACCTGTAGAGCCTGACTTTTCAGGGAAACAGAATTCATAGTGGTGAGAATCAGTGGGTCGTAGAATACATAGTTGGTGTTGCCGCAAGAATTCCTTGTTATAGGGGCTCTCTTCATATATCTGATGATGAAAGTATTCAAGGTTTGTTTTTTCCTTTTAAGCTTTTCTTGGAGCACAGTTCTCAGACTGTAGAGAAGCTCTCCTGATGGCAGCATTGGTTCTTGATGGCTCTGTTACACACATTATTATCTTTGAAACATGAGAGCAAATTACAATACCTGGATGATGTCTGCCTTTTTAGAATTCATTAGAAAGTATGCTCATGTGAAGAGCTTTACTACCAAGAACATTTCATTTAGGCAGTCTTTAATAGGTTTACCTGTGTGTAAGGGGATAGATAGATTTCTTTCTTTCTTACCTTCCTCCTTTCCTTCCTTCCTTCTTTCCTCCCTCCCTCCCTCCCTTCTTTCTTTCTTTCTTTCTTTCTTTCTTTCTTTCTTTCTTCCTTCCTTCCTTCCTTCCTTCCTTTCTTCCTGTCTTTCTGTCTTTCTGTCTTTCTGTGGAAGGATATAAAATCATTAAGTAGGCTAAATCCTCAATGTCAGAATTTTAGAATGGATCACAGCCTCTGTAAGATAAAACCATCTGCTGCATTTTATTCTCTCTCTCTCTCTCTCTCTCTCTCTCTCTCTCTCTCTCTCTCTCTGTGTGTGTGTGTGTGTGTGTGTGTGTGTGTGTGTGTGTGTGTGTGATATGTGCATGTGGATGTGGGTAATCACACAGAAGGCAGAGGAGGACATGGGGTGTCCTGTTTTGTCACTCTATGCTTATTCCCAGGAGATAGGCTCTTTCACTGCACCTGGAGCTAGGCACACAACCAATGAGCCCAGTAAGTCTCCTGGCTTTGCTCCCCATCAGTGCTGGTGTTACAGGGAATGGGCTCATGCAGCTTTTTGCATAGGTGCCCATGGTTGAAACTCAGGATCTTATTTGTGCAGGAAGCACTCTTACCCACTGAGCTGTCTCCTGGATATACCCTCACCCCACCCCATCTTTGGCTTTAACCGTTTTGACTTTCAAAAACATGGTTTGGTGGAAGTGGTTTGGGGTTCAGATTAAAAAACCACAGCCTCAGACTTCTTTGCCGTTAATATGTCACATAACACACTTCTGGCCAATGACACATAAGAGGAAGTTACTTAAAGCTACTAAAAATAGGAGAGATGTGGTTAGCGGCTCACTCACGTTACTCTCATATTTTGCTTGTCCTTATAGTCATTGGCATCATCTAGCCATTTCATAATGGACATATCCCAGCCACCACATATAATATTCACACCACTCATTTTTCTGTCTCTGTTTTGTACAGCCAAATATAATCCTTTTTTCTTTTCTTTTCTTTTCTTTTCTTTTCTCTTCTTTTCTTTTCTTTTCTCTTCTTTTCTCTCCTCTCCTTTCTTCCTTCCTTTCTTCCTTCCTTCCTTCCTTCCTTCCTTTCTTCCTTCCTTCCTTCCTTCCTTCCTTTCTTCCTTTCTTTCTTCCTTCCTTTCTTTCTTTCTTTCTTTCTTTCTTTCTTTCTTTCTTTCTTTCTTCCTGTTCTTTGGTTTTGAGACAGAGTCTCACTATGCAGCCCTGGTTGCCCTGGAACTCACTATATAGACCAGGCTTGCCTTGAACTCACAAAGATCTGCTTGCCTCTGCCTCCTGAGTGCTAGGATGAAAGGCATGTGCCACCATGCCCAGTGCCCAATGTAATTCTTAATAGAATGTATCAGAATGAAATAGAATGTATCGCCAGGTGGGGATAGCGCACACCTTTAATCCTAGCACTGGGGAAGCAGAGGCAGGCAGATCTCTGAGTTTGAGGTCAGCCTGGTCTACAGAGAGAGTTGTAGGACAGCCAGGGCTACACAGAGAAACCTTGTCTCAGAAAAAAACAGAAACAAAAACAAAAACAAAAACAGAGAGAGAGAGAGAGAGAGAGAGAGAGAGAGAGAGAGAGAGAGAGAATGTATCAGAATTGATATGCATCAGTGGGGGAGAGGCCTTCCAGTAAGGATAGTAAAAGTGAATTTGCTTAACAGAAGTGGTAGGGGAATAAAGGCAGAGATAATCCTGAGTGTACTAAACAGAGAAAATCTGTTGCATTCTAGGAAAGAAGTCCACTGATTTCCAGATATGTAGTATTGGTGCTTGCTAGAACTCCTTGCTATTTCTAAGAAGAAAGCTATAAAAAAGGGGATGAGCCTACTGAAGAAATGCACAGCTGACAAATGTGTGAAAGAAAACGTTGTACTGTGGAGCATTTATCTATATTCTTTATTACTCAGGAGTCAGATATCAGGGTAAGAACCTGACTGATCAGAGGAGAAGCAACCAGTGGCCCCTCTCTCTCTCCTTCCTCGATCCAAAAGGGCTGAGAATCTTTATAAGCCCACCCTACTATTTCTTGAGTCTCTCTAATGTCCTTGGTCCTCCAAAATCTCTATGGCTAATTCTGGTCAGCTAGTAGCTAGCTCTGCCCTCCAATTCAAAGCAAACTTTATTGGCAGTCTTGGGAGTGTCAGAGTGTGGTAAAAAAAAAAAAAAAAAAAAAAAATCCCACAATAGTACTACTACAAGAAAAACATTTGCCCACATCCTATGAGTCCTTTTATGAGCTCTTTATAAGCTGAGACATGTTTGGATCTGGAGCAATACTCAATAAAGCAGAAATTAAGGGCCGATATATTTTTCTATCTCTTAAGTAATATTCTAGCCCCAGATGTAGACTGGACAAGTCCAGCACAGTGCTTCATGTTGACCTTAGATCTTATTGCTTCTTGGTCTCCAAAGTGTTCTTCATGCTACTGTGATCCATGGTGACTTTTAGCCCTTGGACATTATAGCTAATAGGAGGATAAAGAGGAAGAGAGGGAATTTCCTGGTTTCTAGAAGGTGAATATATTATTTCTACATACATCTCATTGGGGTCACCATATTGTTAATGATGTCACAGCTTCTAGCATTGTGGCAGGTGGGGAGAAATGGACACTATGTCTTATGTGTTAAAAGCTGATTACTGTAGCAGAGATGAAAGAAGTCATTGTAAGTTTAGGAGTTTGGGGTCTACAGAAATGACATCATCAAGTACATCACTTTCACACATCAGTTCTCAACCTCCACTCAGCCCTCTGCCTTCCCTTACTGTATCCTTCCTAAAGCGCATTCTCTGAGGTCCCCTATCTTTTGCAGGTAACTGCTTCTAAATGGAGCCCCATTTCATCAAACAGGGAAGATTCACCTGTAGGAAAAAGAACTACAGTTGGTCCAGACCCAGAGCTCAGATGAGTTTTATTCTAAACTTCTGTCTTCCTCTACAACCGTCCCCCTTCCCTGTGAAGAAGATACCCCCCATTCTTGTGATGCCTCTATACATACTGTGTGTCTTTTCTCAGGTCATCTTTCATTAATTTATTCCAGAGACTTCACTGATCCTTTGGAGGGAAGTTGCCTTTGCTTTGAAGCAATCATAGCTCGCTCTCCTTCTCTGTTCTAAGGATGCAACCTTGTACAAATCATTCTGGAATTATTTTTGACTCCATATGTTTAAATAATTAAACAGAGCAACTTGAATAAGATCATGTTACACTTATCCTTACATAATTAAAGCAAAGAGGGTGATGGTGTGGGGAACCTGAAATCTTGGTTGCCTGTGAAAGCTATGTTGGGAAGGAGAGAATGTTTTAGAGGTGGAACCCACCCAGCAGAAGGTGATTGGCTGTATGAGAACAGGACATGGAAACTGGCTAGCCATTCTAGGGTAGCAGACAGTGAAAGCAAACAGATTTTTCCTTGGTTAAAAGCAAGGAATAACCTTGGTGGTGTCGGCACAGCTATCCTTAACCAAAGTCAGAGATGGCAGAGTGTTTAAGCCAAAATGTCTTTGGTCTGCCCTAGCTAGAGGTCAGGAAAGCTGGAGTGTGTGTGTGTGTGTGTGTGTGTGTGTGTGTGTGTGTGTGTGTGTGTGTTCTCATAGTCTCTCCTCCCTTAAATGAATACCCTTGCCTGGAATCTGTATGAGTTTAGGACTAGGCTGAAACTGAGAGGTACCTGGATGTTGTGTTTGGGCCAACTGGATTGACCAGTTCACCTCCCTCTGTTCCTCCACCAGAAAGCCTTTTTAACTCTCAGATAGAGATGCTCAATGGTAGCCAACTTCCAGGGACCTGTTCCTGATGCACACATGGGAGGGAGCCCTGCCTTCTGTCTCTGAAGCTCCCACCTATGAACCTCCAATACACTCATTTCTTGACGCATCCCCCGACTGGCTGACTTTCAACCTTTGAATTATGAGACAAAAACCCAGAGGCCATAGACTTAGTGGAAGCTTCTGTGACCACCAGTGTCTGACACCCTCACTCCTGAGTTAAAGCCCACCTGAATATATAGAGAAAACCTCCATGGACTTCAAAAACACCCTGTTTACTCTGTATCAGCATCGTTAGGGGTCCCGCCTTTGGGTTACATTACTTCACTTCTCATGGGACTTCAGCTACTTCCTGTGGCAGTGGGTTGTTTTAAGACAGTGAGACGAGCCCCTTCTGGGTGTTTAGTACCCTGTCCCACCACGCAGTCTCTTCAATCTCTTCCACATGTTCCGCCATGGTGATGATCAAGCCATGTGGCCATGAGGAACTTACAAGCTCCGTGTAAGATTTGGCGCCATGCTCTTGGTTTGCAACAACTGTGAACTAAATAAACCTTCTAAAGTAAATAAATAAATAAAGTATTTGCCTTTAGGTGTTTTGTTTTAGGGGGGAAAAAAGGTAGACTGAAATTATGGAAAAGATTTCCAGCAGATATCACTGTACTGACTGATTTAAGAGAGATTAGAGATCTCTGAGACATTTGATTATTTTAGTTTTTCTCATTTTGATTTTAGTTTATTTAAAGTGTATGAGTGTTTTGTCTGCAAGTATATTAGAGATGGTTGTGAGCCACCATGTGGTTGCTGGGAATTGAATCTGGATCTTCTGGAAGAGCAGCCAGTTCTCCCAACCACTGAGACATCTCTCCAGCCCCTTTACTCTGTCTTGAAAGAGGTATTTTGCTAATTCTGTAATCAATGAGTGAACATGACATTTGTCAAATGATTATAACTCACATCTGGTTGTAAAAAGGGAATAATTTTGTGACTTGGTAGATTTTAATCACATTTCTTAGTTGCAGAAGTAATCTGAGTGGTGGGAAATCCTCTTCTTAAACCTATATTTTGAGAAGAAAATAGATATAACTACTTTTTACTTTAAAAACCATACACTGTACAAAAAAAGCTCAATCAATCACCACATAGACACAAATATTTATTAGTAACATTAATATGTCATATTAATTGTGCTTTAATAAAGCATTGATTACTTTGACAAAACATCTGACCAGCGCCTTGGAGGTAGGAAGGGTGACTTTGGTCTCAGCTTTAAGACACAGTCTGTTATGATGGAGAAGGCAGGGTAGAAGGAACATGAAGCAGCTGGTTACATTGCACTTGCAGTTAGAAGGCAGTGATGAATGCTGGCTTGCAGCTTAATTTCTCTGTTTATCTGGTCCAGGACACCCACACCCCCCCACACACACACACAAATGGTGCTGCCCACATTTGGAGTGAGTCTTTCCATCTCAATGCACCAAGTCTGGAAACTCTCCCAGAGACATGCCAAGAAGTTTGTTTTCCTAACTGTTCTAAATGTCATCAGGTGAGCAAACTATACTAACTGTCACACTAGAGAAATAGTGAAATGGTTAAACGATATAGAATTTCTTGAAAAGAAGTAGATGTTGGAAAATATCCAAGATATATTATTAAGTTTAAAATGACTGTAACAATATATGTGGTTCAAGTTCATTTGTGTAAATGGAAATGGGCATATCCCTATAGTTTCATGGACTTGGAAGTTTCTGTAACAAGCTATTGGTAATGTTTATCATGAGATAGTGGGATGGGGTGACCCTGGTGTGAAGAAAGAAAGATTGGCCTTCTACTTTATAACCTCTGTTCCATTGGCTTTTACTTTGTAACTTCTGTTCCCATTGGCCGTCTACTTTGTAACCTTGTTCCCATTAGACTTGCTTTCCCAACCATAGATTTGTCTTAAATTTGTACTTGTTTTGAATAGAAAAAGACTAAAATTTACAAAATACAGGGAGCTGGAGAGATGGCTCAACAATTAAGAGCACTGGCTGCTCTTAGAGGGTACCTGGGTTCAATTCCCAGCATCCATATGGTGGCTCACCCCTAGAATCTATGCCCTCTTCTGACCTCCCCATCAGGCACAAACGTGGTCCACATATGTACATGTAGGTAAAATGCTCACACATAAAACAATAATAAAAATAAGGATAAAAATTAAATCTACAAAAGCAGTTTAGTTACAATGTGTATTGTCTTTAAAAACTCCCATACAGGAAGCAATGGTGTGAGGAATTACTGAAAAATTCTCTAAATTTAGTCCTGCTCCTAGTTTTTGGTTTTTGTTTTTTTTGTTTTTTTTTTTTAATTGATCAAGAACCCATTGTAGGGCCTGGCGGTGGTGGCACACCCTTTTAATCCCAGCACTCGGGAGGCAGAGCCAGGCAGATCTCTGTGAGTTCGAGGCCAGCCTGGTCTACAGAGTGGGATCCAGGAGAGGCACCAAAATTACACAGAGAAACCGTGTCTCGAAAAACCAAAAAAAAAAAAAAAAAAAAAGAAAAGTAAAACAAACAAACAAACAAAAAAACCAACAAAAAACAAAACAAAACAAAGAACCCATTGTAGAAAATATCTATTTCATTATTTATTTAAATAACATGTAACCTGAAACTTATTTTTAAAATCTGTTCTCTTGCCCTGGAAGGAAACCCACTGCAAAAGAATATCATAAGATCTCTTAGTATCTAATCAACCCCTCAGAAATTATTTTTCTTTTTTATAAACTGAACGTGCAGGAAGCATTTCAAACTTTGATATTACAGGTTATCCGTCTCAGGAATCTAGAAACGGGCTGCAGGAAACTGAGAAGTGCTTTTTCTCTCTCGCCAAGTCCAGTACCGTTTCTGTTAACGATGCAGTCTTGGCCAGAAGACTTTTAGAGAAGAAATCAGCAATAGCTCCACACCCTCCCTGCAAGGCAAACAGTGGATTAAGGCTCTGGATGCTTATTCTGGCAACCCAGGAAAAAGATTTAAATTTCCATTCATGAAGGGAAAAGTGTTAAATCAACCAGATTTGGGTGTGAAATGAGTATGTGGGAAATAGAATTTCTGCAGATGTTAAGAAAGTCCATTCTGCTGGGTGACGGTGGTGCATGCCTTTAATTCCAGCACTAGGGAGGCAGAGCGAGGTGGATCTCTGTGAGTTCGAGGCCAGCCCCATCTACAGAGTGAGATCCAGGACAGGCACCAAAACTACACAGAAAAACCCTGTCTCAAAAAAAAAAAAAAGAAAAGAAAAAAGAAAGAAAGAATGTCCATTCCTCTGAAGAGACCGCGTAAAGATGGCCTGGAGAGAGAATGGATGAATGTGATTGGTTGGCTTTGTAAGATGCAGTAGGAGACATGGTACAACTTCTGGGGCCTCTATATGTTCCCCTGCCAGGGCACACTCAGAAGTGTTTATTTCACAGGAAGTTCAATATACATGGTCTGGCGGGCAAACCCAGCTACATTCCACCTGTGTGTCCCAGGCCCACAGCAGGTGAGCCAGAAGACAGGAAAGCCATGGTTGGGTATTTCAGCTTGTAGCTGGTGAGGCAGGTCTTTTGTTATAGAGATCATTCACAATGAACAAGCTTTATGTTGACATAACACCACATTATTCATTTTAGTCCTTCAGGGATTGAGTGCTAACTGTTCTATAGACTTCTCCATGCTAATGTGATCAAATGATTTTTAAAATCTAATTTGCAAACAGGGCAAGAGTGAGATTTGCCAGCTAATAATAGCACTTGTCACTGATGAAGAACCCACTACAAATCCCCCACTGTACAGCCATTCTCTCTAAACTGCATGTGAACCCTGAACACATAGAATTACTAATTCCAGCTTACATCAGAAGAAACTGAGGCTGTAGGCAGTTATGGATTGAGCTGGGAATGAAGCCTGCCTTAGCCAGACCCCAAGGCCTTTGACTATCTGAGTCCTAAGGCTTTGTGATCCCAATGAAGGGAAATGGAGATGGGGAGGGGGTATGGGCAAATCTTCAACACCCCTTTCCCCAGCAAAAAGGAAAAGACACAAAAGGAGAATGTGTGTTCTATATGGAAGCGACTCAGCATCCCTCCCTCTGAGGAAGTTCCTCCCAAGCTAAGCTCCCATCGATCCCGCTGAGCTGGGATCAGCATAGCAGACTGGCTGAATGAATGGTTTAAAAGGAACAGCACCAACCAAAGAACTTCTTATGCAAAGATACCCTAAGTCTGGGGCAAAGTCCTTCTGTTCGTTTTATCTAACAGAAGGCAAGTACCGCTGTCTGAAACCGGAATGCATGACTCCACTATTTGGGAAAACCACAGTTCTAATTAGATGAGCAAATAAATGTTCATTTCAATTTATTAATATAGCTGTAGGCCGTGTTACAATTTATCTCTGGGTTCTGAGACCAATCCATCTCGAGTTGGGAATCATTGTGGGGAAGTCACGGGTTTTAATAATGGATAAAGGCGGTGAATTATTCAAGCAGAAGGGAGCAAGCCTTGATGCCTTCACTCACTTCTTTAATTAACTGTGAGATGCTGGGCTGTCTCTGGTTTCCAAGTTTATCGGCATCAGAACTGTGGAATTTTCCTGGGCCATGGATATGTCACGTTCAGGGCCATGCTGGTCGGAAAAGAGGGAGCTAGAGGTATCATACTGTCGTTCTGTCCTTCCGTATTTAGAGTCTGTGTCTGCTTAAACCTTCCCTGTATGCAGTTTCTTGAGCACTGGACACCTTTCTTGATTAAAACCAAACCAAACCAAACCAAACCAAACAAAAAACAAAAAAAGAAGCAAACAAAAAAAAAAACCCTTTTTATCTCACAGCACCCCTGAATAAGACTTCAGTGTGTGAACATTCGAAATATTTCAATCCTTATATAAATTTGGGGATTACTCAGTAAACCAGAAATCCAGTTCTGGTTCCTACAGCCCCCCAAGTTTGGTTTAAAACAGCTTTTGTTTTAGCTGCTTGAAATAAAATGATATTCTAAAGAGGAATGTTCAGTCTTCATTTGATAGGGCCTCAAACAGTCTGAATCCACAGAATGTGGCTTGAATTCTCCCTGTGGAGTAAGTATGATATTCATGGACTTTGCCAGATGCCTAACAGGTTCCAGTGACTTAGAGATGCTCAGGGCTGCACACTAAGCCAGCATAGCTGCATTGGCAGGATCTTCTCCGTTGCCTAACGTGGAACTTCGGAACAGGAAATAGGAGTTGCTAGACTTTGCCTCAATGTGAATCAGCAGTGTTCTGTGAACATGTTAATAACATGCTTAGATAATTGATTCTCCTTCTCTGGATGATCTATTTTGTTGTTACCCACTACCATGCAAGTTAAAAAAAAATGTGCCTATGAATAGTTATACAGCAATTTAGGCTGTGACAAGAGAATTTTTCTTTCAATTTTGTCATACTAGAGAGCAGAGAAGGATCTGCGGGAGGTCTGAGCTCACCACTTCTGGGTAGAAATTGAATCACTATTTCTATAAATCAAAAGTCATGTTAAAAGCTCTGCGAAGCAAACAGTGATGTATATGAATTAGCAGCAAGGCCGAAGTCAATATGAATCAAAGCAGCTTTACAAAGGTATTGATGTGCTCAGCTCCTCCTAAGGTTGAATACATTTAAGCCTTCATCCCCTGGGCATTGTTGACCCAAATGAATCTATTCGCTTTGAAACGAGACCTTAGTTGTGGCCAGAAATAAAACTGTATCCACTGACCCAAATAGGATGCTTCCCCGAACTGAGCAACTCTAGCTGTGGCCTCAGTGGAACATTTTGTGCTTCTTCTGTAGTGATTTTCCAAAATTTGGAATCTCTTGGTCTGTAGTCAAAGTAAATGTAATTTCTAAGAATTGGCACAATTATGTTGTTTGTATATGATATTTTTTTTGTCTTATATTATGTCTTACTTTAAAGAGCCCTCAAGAGACTGATTTGGGGGGAAGGAAATGTTTGTTCATTTGGGAGAGTTTTACAAGGTAGCCCAGGTTGGCCTTGAACTAGAGATCCTCCTGCCTTGGCTTCCTGAGTGTTGCTGGAACTATGGCTTGTAGCAAAGTGACTGACTCTGTCTGTCTATGTCAGTTTCAGGAATCCACTCTGCCAATGGACATTGGTTACTTCACTAGACGCCATGAGCATGACTTGTGTGTTTGAACATTTACTCCAGTGATAACACAGGCATCCTGAAAGCATTTACTAGATTAGTTAAAAGATCAGATGATAATGAAATAACTACCCCAAACACTCAGAATGTATATTTCTGCAACATATCGGGCATCACTAAACACAAAGATAAGCCATTTGATAAGATTTTGGCCCCTCCATTATTCAGAGTTCTTTGTCCATTGGGCTCGTTTATCCCCCTTTTCGTCTAAGGGTATCACAGCATCTAATTGTATTTTCCAAAGGACCAATTGCAAAGGACCTGGTCATGGGTACTTAACACAGGGACTAGTACTTATTAGAAAAAACACTGAGAATGTGGAAGTTATTCATCTCTTAAAGCCCATGAAAAGAGAATTGTAAATTAAAATGTCTACATAGGTTCAACACCTCTCTTTCAGCCCTCCCCTCCCTTTGTCACGGAACAGCATTCAAGTGTGGGAATGTGTCTCTGAAACATGTGTAAATCACACAGTTAGCCATGCTGTATCCAAGAGCGCCAAGCCAAGAGAACCAAACGGAGGAGGCAAAGGGCATCAACAGTGCTCTGGCAGTTTGTTAATGAAACATTTACTCAAGCAGTTTATATGGTTGTAATAAAAGGGGGGCCCTCTTTCATGGCACCCTTTCATTTCCTAGCACAATCTTTAAGAGGATTAATAGGGGGGTGAGCTTATCGGTTGAGTCTCAGGATTGGTAATGCAGAGTTCTTAATAGATTGCCTCTGGATTTAGGATTACTGTGGTGCAAATTCTTGCAGGCTTTCAATAGAATAGAAAGCAGCTTGTTTGCCCTCCTTCCCGGAGAAGGGCTATTGACTTGGAGATGGAATGACCTAAGACTCAGAATTGGTTCCTACCACTCCCTCCCATTTCTGGCATTTCAAACACTTGTGTATTTTTGCACTAATATGCACAAATTCTACCACTGCTGTGACGAAGATGAGCTACCAATGCAAGTTTAAGCACAACCAACAGATGATTCCAGCATTCATATGAAAGATCTGGTCCACATAAAAGAAGCTCCCCAGAAGACAGAGGTATTTTTCAGAAGCTGTGCATTCTCTCTATGTCATTTTCAGGAGAATTTCCTAACAGTTCAGATAAACTAGGTATGCTGCGGGACACAGAAGTGAATAAGTGGCCCTTTTCTTTTTCTAGGGAACTTAGACACAGCCTTTGTTACCTATCTTCTGAAAGAGTACAGTACAGAGGATCATGCTGCTTTGCTCCCGTGACTTCACACTATTTTTAGCACAAGGAAGATGTTAGTTGTAACAGTGTACAATGGGCTAATCAGCCATAATAGAGCTCACACTGTTTCCCCCTTCACATGGTGCTTATTATGTGCCTTGAATGTAAACAGCCCTCTGCTCTGACAAAGATGGCAGTTTGCCATGGTGGGATTCAGCCTTCCCTAAAGCTCAGCAAACACTGAACAGAAACAAGCCGGGAGATGCTGGAAAGAAAAAAAAAAAAACCCACCATTGTTTGAATTTATGTCATTTGCAGCCTCAGACAAAATTATTTTGTGCTGTTTCTACCCTTTCCTTCCTGTTTCCCTCCTCAAATTAGCAAGCATTCACACATGCCAGTTATCTGTGTATGAGAAATTATTTCTATTATTTCCCACCCACATTTAAAGAATCAACAAATCACATTTATGTAAAGTCTTGAATGGTGACATCCCTCGGTGTTTTAGAGCCGTTGTAAAATATCTGGAACTTAATGTAACGACATGATGTCTGAGCTCAGATAACTGAAGTCACTTGAAACCATGACAGAGACCGCCCTGTTGAAAATTACAACGAACACCAGAGATGAGTTTATTGTTTTATATTATCCGTGTGTACCATTAGCAGATTCAACAGTTCACTCTCAAAACAGATTTAGACCCATTTACTATAAAGCAAATGACGGATGTCACAGCTTCCTGTATGGTTATCATTTCAGGATGTTCCAGCAACAGAGGTTGATTTAAAAGTTTTAAAAATTTGTATGGCACTGGTCCATCCCATGGTAAAAAACAGTCAACTCTTATAAAACTGTATATAAAGAAAAACTGTCTTCTTTATAGATGACGCTCCCAGCCCTCGAGTCAAAGGCCGTTCCTGGATGTGGATTTTAACCTTTTCTTTTTTTGTTCTTCTCTGGATACTGCTTTCTGAATTCCAAGTAATAACCTTGTAATTACGTTTCTTCTTCGATTTATTCAACAAATATTTATTGAATGCCTACTGTTGTTCCACACTGTTCTCAGACTGAGACAACAGTAACCAAAACAGACAAAAGTCCCTGTCCCTGGAGCTCCCAATCCACTGTGGTGATAAGGAGGGGAGAGATAGTAAACAACATTTATGAATAATTTATGTTAGATGAAAAAGTGCACGTGACTGTAGAGGAAACGACAGATGTGGAAGCGGAGCCTCTGTGGGGGGAGTTAACAGTTTGACATGAGGAGGAAGCTGGGGTTGCAGTTCATTTGATGGAGTGTTTGCCTGGCGCACAATGAAGGCCTGAGTTGGATCCCAAAATGGCATAAAATGGGAATGTTGGCACACATGTGTAATGCCAGGACTTAGGAGGAGAATGCAGGAGGATGAGAAGAACAAGGTCATCCTTAGCTAAACAGAGAACTTGAGGCCAACCTGAGATGGATCTAAACAACAATGACTAAAACACCCCCCCAAAAAAACAACAAACAAACAAACAAACAAACCAGAAACAACAAGAAAATATGGTGGCAGTTAGACATGGCTACAAGCGTAGCATTGGAGCACCACCATGAAAGAACAACAGAGGAAGCCATGAGTGTGTCACAGAGAGGAGAGTCACGAGCAGAAAAAGTGGGGGACATCTGAACTGAGACAGAAACAGGCTGGGCTGGGCTAAAGAACAGAAGGAGGAGGACCGACATGGAGGAGGTTGAACTAGGCGAGGAGTGTACCGTGAACCTTACTAGAACAGGGAACTGACCCAATCTAGATGCTTCAGGGACCAGCCTCAAAAGGGAGAAGTTCTCATGCTCATCCCCGACCGAAAGCCAGAGACATCCTTGCTTCTGTTCTAGCTAGAAGTCAGAACTAGCAGAGGTGTTTGGGGGTTCTGGGTTCTGCTCCAGCTTTTAGTTAGCTTGCTTCTTCTTTTACACTACGGAATGAACACCATTGCCTGGAAGACATATGTGAGGAGGTGACCAAAACTGACAAGTTCCTGGACATTTTTGAGTGGGTCAGCTGGGCTGACAAGCTCGCTCCCCAACACCTCAAACAAGAAAGACTTTGTTAGTCCCTAAGTGAGACGTCTGTTGACCCTCCGTCTTTGGGACCCAATCTCGTGATACAGAAACTTTGTCAGCTTCCTTGCCCATATGGTTACTTGTGAGCCTATAATAAACTCCTCTTTAAGCATTCATTCTTCTGTTGCCTGTGAAAATTTGTTCTTCACATTTGTGAGACAAAGACCTGGCCACTGGCTTGGGGTGATCTTGGTGGCAGTTGGCTGTTTATAATCTCCACTTACTGAGGTATGCTCACCCAAGGCAAGAAAAATCTTAAGTTGCTCATCAGAACACTTCTCATGATTATTCCATCAAACTAAATTCCATCAGACTAAAAAGAGATGTCCAAAGACTCGGCCATAAAATGCTCTCACATTAGGAGTGTATGATGGAGAGAACCCTGTTAAAGTTACTGGAAAGAGAGTGGTAGGTACAACAGAAGGAAGGCTACTAAATGTACATACCAGTCTTCCATGATTTCCAGAAATATAGCTGTACTGGCTGGTTTTGTGTGTCAATTTGAACAAGCTAGAGTGATCAGAGAGGAATGGGCCTCAGTTGAGGAAATGTCTCCATGAGATCCTGCTTTAGCGCATTTTCTTAATTACTGATCAATGAGGGAGGGCCCAGCTCTTGATGGGTGGGGCCATCTCTGGGCTGGTGGTCCTGCGTTCTATAAGAAAGCAGTCTGAGCAAGCCAGGGGAAGGAGGCCAATAAGCAGTATCCCTCCACGTTCTCTGCATCAACTCCTGCCTCCAGGATCCTGCCCTGTTTGAGTTCCTATCCTGACTTCCTTCGGTGATGAACAGCAATGCTGAAGTGTAAGCCGAATAAACCCTTTCTTCCTCAACTTACTGTTTGGTCCCGGTGTTTCATCAGAGCAATAGAAACCCTAATTAAGACAATAGCCTTGTTAGAGAAGAATTATGAATGAAAATGGAGACCCTACTGCAAAGGCTACGTGCTAACACCAAAAGAATCACTCATGGAGAAAACTCTAAAGTAGAATTGATATGATAGTGGTAGTCACTTTTTAAATGTCCCCAAACAATGTCAACAGAACTCCACACATCGACAAATAGCTTTAACAAGAAGTATGACAAATGCAGATGAAGATGTGCATGACTACACATAGTAAGATTCTGGGAAGAAAAACATTTCAATGATTTAAGGCAGATCTGTAATGTAGATCCAAGCTTGGATGTGAACTCTAAGAGAGGCAAAGTTGAACCTATTTTATAGCAAGCAGGCAAACAAACTAAATAAGAAAACCTGCTTCGGCTGTTAGCTCTCTGGGGAATACATTTTGTTATCTGCTGCCCCATGCTGGAGCAGTTTTTGTCAGCTTGACATAAGCTAGGGTCATGTGGGAAAGAGAACCTCACTGGAGAAAGTGCCTCTGTCTAGATTGCCTGTAGGCAAGCCTAGGGGGCATTTTCTTTACTGATGTGGGAAGCCCCAGCTCACTGTGGGTAGTGCCAACCCTGGGAAGGCAATCCTGTGTTGTGTAAGAGAGCAGGCAGAATAAGCTGTGAGGGACAAGGCAGTAAACACCGCTCCTCCATGCTCTCTATTTTAGTTCCTGCCTCTTGGTTCCTGCCTTAAGTTCCTGCCCTGACCACCTTTAGTGATAGAACATGACCTGAGAGTTGTAAGAAGAAACAAACCCGTTCACCCACACGTGGCTTGTTTTGATCATGGTGTTCCATCTAAGCAACAGCAACCCCAAGTAAGACAGCCCCGTAAACCTGTTACCCCACAACATAGTGGCTGAAAATTACAAATAGGCATCGTGGAATCTGGGAATCAGCTTAGCAGAATGCCTTTTGCGTCTGACCTCTTACACATATACTCTGTTCACCAGGATTGCTGTCATCGAGTCTCAGTTGGAACACTGACTCCCAGGCCCAGCCCTATGGTTGCTAACAGATTTCATTTCCGAGCTGGCTGCTGACTTGAGAGATCTGGCCCTTCTGACCTCAGCTCCTTTCTGAAATACATGATTGTAACTGTCATGCTGCCAACAGGAAAATATCTATGAATATTTTTAGCATCCAGATAGGAAGAACGTTCTGGCCTGAAAATAAGGAAACCTTGTCCTAGGCCCCATTTTCCAGGAAGTAGACAGTGAAATGCTAGTAGAGTGGGAAGTCTTATTGCATGAGCATATACCTGAGAGAGGAAAAGTCAGGAAGCTTGAAGAGAGCAGAAAAGAGAGAACTGAAAAAGTCTTAAAACCCTGGGCCATCAAAGAGGCTCAGCAGGCAAAGACACCAAACCTGAGGCCGTGACTTTGATTCCCAGACTTCTTTGAGAGAGAACCAGCTCTCTCAAACTGTCTTTTAATCTTCACATTCACACCTGGAACTGGAGGTACAGCCAATTATGAGCAGTGGAGTGGGTGCTCAGAACTGAACCCAGGTCTTCTGCAAGAGCAGCCAAGGCTCTTCATTGTTGAGCTCTCCCTCCATCCCCTATCCTAAGAATTATTAACAGCCTTAGTTTGAAAGATGAAGAAGAGCCTGAAAAAATGTCTTAGGGCTGGGGAATGTCTTAGCTGGTAAAATGTTTGACATATAGGCATGTGAACCTGAGCTCAATCCTCAGCATTTATGCAAGGGAGCCTGACCTAGCAGCAGGTACCTGTAATCCCAAGCATTATAATGAAGTGTTGTGGGACTCTCTCCTACTTCATTAATAGATATATTCAAGAGGACTTAGCTGTCTGACTTAGTTCATAGTCACTGTGGTCAAATGTTTTTGTCTTCAACTGTAATCATCAGTATGCCAGAAACTGTTTTTCACTGAGATATTATTGTTATTATTATTGTTGACATAACATCTCACTATGTAGCCTTGGTGGATCTAGAATTCATACATAAACCAGCCTGGTGTGGAACAAAGAGATCTGTCTTCTTCAGCCTCCCAAGGGCTGGTATTAAAAGCATGTATCACCATGCTAGGCTTAGATACTTTTTGTAGAATGGATAGTATGGACTTTTCCAGAAGCCTAGAAATCTACATTATGATTCTATTACCAAGGCTTGCTAAAAACTACACAGCACTAACTTTTTCATCATTGACAAGGCTAATTCATTCTGACAGATTTTAGGCCCAAGTGACAGGATTCACAAACCAAATTCTGAAGTTGATATACAGTTTTCCTGCATGTCATTCACAGCTGGAAGCTGTCTGTGTTGTGTGAAATATAAGAAATACTGGGATAACAATATTTCTGGGTGCTATGTGAATTGGTGGTTACTGTGATGCCATCTACGTAATGGATCAAGTTGATGTTCTTTAGAAACCCTAAGCAGTCCCTATCTCTTCTGCATCATGAGAGAGGGCAAAAGAGAGTAACATTCTTGACAACAGTGTAAATGCATATGGTTTTCCTCTTTATTTTTTATCTTCTGTAGGAGTCCAGCTCCCACCTTTTGAAGGGTTCTTGGGTGGAGGAGAGGGGAATGAGGAAATAGTAGGTAGAAAGATAGAAAGAGATGATAAGAAAGACGTAGACACAAGATAGCTTCGGAAGGGCCCAAGGTCAATATCCAGCCACTCAGAGCTTTACTCAAAAGGGTGTTTTACAATATGCCAAGGAGAGAGGCAAAAGACTTCCACCTTGCAAGATCAAAGCACACCATACAGCCAAGTGTAGACCCTTCAAAACACCTGGTAAACATGCCTGTGACCAAATCATCATATTATGCAGCCCTGCTGGGTAAAGCAAACCCAGATTCTCTGACCCTGAGTAAAGTCTTACTAGGTAGCTTCTGAGGGCCACCACAATCTTCTATCTCATTGAGACAGAAAATAGTGAGCTCTCTGTATCTATAGTCATAGAATAGGTATATAGAATGATATAACTTTCCTTTAGCAATGGCAGCGCAAAGAGATTAGCAGTTGTAGTTGTTCAATATCTTCCCTTAGATTAACTATAGTACTGTTTTTTTCTCAAGAAGTAGTTTAGAAGCGGGGAGGGGAATCTGTGGATAGTATGTGGAGTGAGTAGAAAATTCTTAATAAAGAAAAGTGAAAAAAAGAAATAGTTTAGAATCTGTAAAAGTTTGATCAATGACAAGTAGGAGTATAAAAGTGTTCATCATCCTTAGATTCTTTCTTTGAGAATGACAGTAAGGGGGTGATACAAATAGGAGACAGGAATTAGACAGGCAGATCAGAGCAGGGACCCCCAAACACAACAATTATAGAAATGTCTCTGATCCTGTTCTGGCTGGAGGCCAATATGCCAAAAAAGTATCCCGGGTTCTTAGGTTACTTAGTGGTAACTACTTCAGAGAGGACAGTTCTCCAGTTTGGCTAGCCAATCACCTGGCCCAGGCACCACTTCTCAGAGAAGCAGGTTTATATTAAGCTATGCTAAAGAGATGGGAGGAATAATTATCCCTTTATTGCGATGACGTACTTGTTCTTCCTAAAATCTCTGCTTGTAGCACAGTTGTTTCAGAGCCACCATAAGGTTCTGTGGAGTCTGCCCACCTCTCTGAGTCCTGAATCAGAAAGACATAGTTTTCCCTTTTTCTCTCCTCCTCCTCTTTCTCCTTTTTTTTCTTATTCTTCAAATACTGCCATAGCTTAACTATATTTACTCTGATGCTTTGGGCTTTTTCACTCTTGCTCAAAAGTTCCTTTCCCTACCCCGTGGCTGCCATTCATCCATACTTTACTCAAGCGTCATAGATAAGTTTTTGTTTGTTTGTTTGTTTTTGTTGTTGTTGTTGCTGGTTTTTTCCGCTACACAGAAGGAGTTAGGTCTCATAACATGCTAAGTCCTCTACCATTGTGCTCTCTATATAGCTTTAGGTTTTCGTTTTTTGTTATTCTGATTGGAGTTGATGGATAGTTTAAGTACCACCCATTTGGTCTTCCACATCAATGGCTCTTGTCCTACAGGCAAATGACTCGCCGTTTTCTGTTTTCGTACTAGGAAATTGGTCACCAAGTAGTCTTTTTAAACATAGAGTACATTGTTTAGCTGTACTTTACAGAGAATATTGCTGCCTGGGGTTCAGACCCAAGGAGCTCAGGGCTCATAGGAAATCCACAGAGTCATCGGCCTGTTCTAGACTCTTTTATGTGAGGGGTAAAGGGAAAAGACACTCACACTCTCACTTGATGGTTCTCAGGGGGGTCATATACCAGTTCTTAATATCTATCTATTCCTATTGTATCCCAAGTTTCCACATCTAAAGTTCCCTGGTTTGGAAACATGGGCTGACTGTTTATATAATCTTAAGAAAATCAGTCATCTTGCTAGTGCTAATCTTAGTTCCTTTTAAGTGTATGTTTAATAATATCAACAAAGATTTGTTTTTCTTTAGACTCTCTTTGACCCATTCTGAGGAAAAGACAAACACAAGGAAAAAAATGTTAGGGAACTATTGGAATAAGCATCCTTAGTTACTTGACAATCTCTAGCTAAGGGGCTGCAGCAACGTGAGTGAGATCCAATCTGTAGTAACCATTAGGGGATTGCCTCTCTTCTTAGACAATTCCCAAGAGAATCACTCTGCTTTGGATAATCTCTGAGAAGAGCTGCTTCTCTCCCTGACAGTCTTCTTCTTGATTATCCTTTCAATATCCCTGTTCCTAGAACCAGGTTCCACTGCCTGGAGGGCCAGCCACAGAGTTGGCATGAGCTAGACTTTTTTTTTTTTTTTTTATCTGAGGGGGTTAGGGAAAAAGACACTCACACTCTCTATTGATGGTTTCCTTCTTTATTCTCTGTGTTCTTTCTCTTTTCTTATCTCTATCCAGAAATATACCTTCTAACTCTCTTGATGTTTTCCTCCTAATTTCCTCATTCTTGATGTTTTTTCCTCTAACTCTCTTATTTTTGATGTCTTCCTTCTAACCCATTTTAACCCTCTCATTCTTGATGTTTTCTTTCTAGCTCATTTTAAACTCTCTCTAATTCTATCTCTATTCTTTCCCTTCGAGCTTATATACCTTAGCAAAATCTTTCAGGCAATATAAAAATTACAATGTGGTTACATTCTGTTTTTTAAGTGAATGAATACAAGTAAAAAAACAGCATGTTTTCCATATTCCTTACATGGTTAAACATTTTATGTACTACAGGTGAAAAAGAAATTGTTCCAAGAACCCACATACATTCATACCCAAGCAACTTGTTATAATTTTACCATGTAAGCAAGCAAGATATTCTTCTCAACCAGGTCTTTTACTGGCAGGCTGCATTTTGCAGTTACAAAGAAAGGGCCATTCATTTTATTACTTATCTTGAAAGGTAATCTTATAAGGAATCTCAAAGGAATCACAAACCTAAACTTTTATATATGAAAAAGGATCACTAAGCTCTACTTTTAAACTTTAGGGTACATACTCACTCATCAATACATATATTTTTAATATCAGGAGATTGAGGACAAAAATGGGCACAAGTAATTAATCATCACCTTTGGTCATTAACCAATCTTAGCAAGAAAACTGTGTCAGCTAATGATAATTAGGCGGCTTTGTTGTTGTTCCCTGACCTTAAAGAGTTCTCACTCAACTCTGTGCCTTTCTAAAACTTTAGATTGTCCTCTTGAGTTTTCTACCTCAAAACTATTTGAAGAAAACCTCTTAGTCTAACTTTAAGTTATTTTCAAAACTTTGTTTCAGCTATGATGCACTCTGAAACCTGTGAACACATCTCCCAACATTAAGATGAAAAGAATTTAGGCTAGCTGGGCTACCAGGACTCATTTGTTTTCCTTAGTCATTAATGTAAGCCACAAACTGTATGTCTCCTCAATAGAAACTCATTTGTTCTAGCTGTGTGACACTTCCTTGTATTTATTTGTATTCATCAAAACTCTATAAACTAACTCTATTGTTATCAATTAGACAGTACAGCTTAGGAAGAAGTTATCTTTATAATAATTCTCAGGTAAAAATGCCCAGGAGAAAGAGGTATTTCCATGAGATAAATACTCTACATCACAGATAGTGGGGATCTCCCCACACCCATTCATACCATGCCAGATACCAGAGAAAGATGGCAGCGGCAAACATGTAAAGGCACAGCACAAGCAAAAGACATTCTGGAGTCTGTGTTCTCGGGACCTTGCCTACTGGAGATTCACCCATCAGGTATGCCTCTTGGTGGGCTGATACCCTGAAGACAATTGCTATCTGTTGCTCCTATGACATGGCCACCAGCAAGAGAAGTTTCTTATTTTTTGATTCATATATGACCTCACTCTACCAAGAAGAGCCATTTATGTTATTCTGTGTTTTCAAGTGTCACTTGGACTCAATCTAAGCATTCTCTCAAGGTGTCTGCCTACCCCTCTTACCATGCTATATATTCCCTTGCATAAATGGCCACAGATCCCTTTGGAGAAAGACTAGAGGAATCAGTAACAGTGTTACAGGGACTTTCCCTGTAGGACCGACCCATCTACCTTTGGGTCATTGGGTTTGGATTTATGATCTTGACTAGACTTGGTGGTGAATCATTTAAGAATCTCCCATTTGGCCTTCCACATCAATAGCTCTTGTGCTACAGGCAAATGACTCATTGTTGGTTTTCTAAATTGCCTCCTGCTATACAATGGCCTTTGTTCCGGAACTGGACAAGCGGTCATGACATATTTACTGAGGCAACTGGTCCCATGCCCTTTTGCTAAGGAAAAGCTCATTGAGAGAAGTCATGTATTGGATGGACACAGCTAAGTTCTTATGTGACTTCTGCCTTGTTCAGACACTGGCTAAGGATGAACCATGCAAATATGCATGCATACACACACACACACACACACACACACACACACACACACACACACAAGTGAAAATGAAGACAAAACCTAGCAAAAGTCAGGGTAGGGGCTCTCTATCATCTAAGCACATTTTTAGTCACTGGATAGTGTCCTTTCTGTAAAGGCAATCTGAGTCACACACTTCAGTGTCTGTCATATAGTCACAGATAAAAATATTTTAAAATATTCCTTAAACATAAAATCCCCAAAACAAAAATTTAGAACATTAAAATAGAAACCAAAAAATGAAGAGTTAACTTGTTAACTTCATAAAGTATTGATACCATCACATCATAGTACCAGTCTCTAACAAAAACTATATAATCCATACTTGACAAATAAAACCAACTACCTAATCTGTCCATGATACTTACAATGAGCACTGAAATAAGAAATAAATAAAATGAACTAATGTGCATAAAATACACAAACAGAAAAACCCAAAAAATAGTCTTATAAGAAATCAGAGCAACACACACTGAAATAATAAATAAGTATTTGTGTCTATTACATTTCCAGGTTTTTGAGCTAACATTTTAGTTTGGGCAAATGAATGCTGTTAGGTGTTCTCATACACATCTAGCAGGAATGTAAATTCATATTGCTGCAAAAAAATTTAGCAAAAAGTTCTAGGACTTACTCAAAATAAATCCTTTCCAAAATAATTCTACATCAAAAGTCTGTCCTAAGCAAATAATCAGAAATGTGGAAATTATGTGTGAATTTATGGCTTATATGTGAATATATACATCTTAGCATTAATTGTATATAAATTAAAACAAAAAAGCAACCAGCCCCCAAGTTAGAAAAAGTTATATAAAGTATATTACATCTATATGGTAATGTAGTATATAATAACTAAATGACAAAGATGATGAGCCTAAGTGTTAAGGAATGATATTGATGAAGTAGTAAATAAATTCATGGTTTATATGTTATTACCTCATCTATGAATAATACCACAGAAAAGCATGTGAAAAACATGTGCATAGTGTGCCTGTCTGCCTACTACTTACTCAGTGCCCGCTTATTCCTTAGCATTCAGTGTGAGGTGAGTGGGCTCTCCTGGGTGTGTGTGTATGTGACTTGTGATTCTGAGCCAAGCTAGTTAAAGTTTAGACAGATGTCACATTTGGAGGGTATGTTATTCCACAAGATTCCTCTCACTTTTTACTCTGACATATGTTCTGAGGTTCCAAGTCATCTTCCCTTCTGACCAACTGGTTACAAATTTGAGGGTTCTTTCTAACTTTTTGCATTTTCTAATTCTCTAGAAGTTCCAGGGAGTATTATATTAAGGGTTACAATTTTGCTATAAAGGACACACGTCAGGACCAATGAAGAGACGTGCAGGTTGAGATCTGAGAGGTTCTTTTTTTTTTTTTTTTTTTTTTTTAAGATTTATTTATTTCTTATGTATACAGAAGAGGGCGCCAGATCTCATTACAGATGGTTGTGAGCCACCATGTGGTTGCTGGGAATTGAACTCAGGATCTCTGGAAGAGCAGTCGGTGCTCTTAACCTCTGAGCCATCTCTCCAGCCCGAGATCTGAGAGGTTCTTTAACATGAGCCTACTACCATGTCCCCTGGATAAGTTCCCTTCCCAATGCACTGTGATTTGTCACCAACCTGGAGCCTCGTTTATGCTATCCAGAGGTTTTGTTGGGATTTAATCCTATGGACTTGACTGTGGGAACCTTGGCCACATGATGGAAATCAGCCTTTGATTTCTTCTCCCTTCTTGGGTCAGGAACTCAAGATGATAATGCATAGTTTAAATCTCAAACTCCATGCCAACAGGGCTCTTGGAAATGGCCCGCTCCAGTCCTAACACTAGTTAGAGACTCAGCATGGATAACCTTATCAATGTAACTTAGGTGTGGAAGGAGGGGCCCATCATCAAAAGCAAGACACTTACCACTTGGGAAATCTCAAACATTTAGAGTCGTTTCAGGAATGAAGGACAAAGGCTAGCCAAAGACTGCTTGCCCATTGGCAACCTTCCATATGGAAACACTGTGCCTGGAATTCTTTTGTCTGGGGCTGGCACCCAGTAGGTATTTTTTTCTTCAGTATTGGTCACAGCACAGGAATGTTTTCTAAAATTTGTTAGTGTATTAGAACAAATTTTCACTCTCTGTGAGTTCCAGCATTCATAGCTTTAGTAGCTCAGATCACTTTGCCAAGAGTTACCAACACATTGACAACTTGGTCCTTGGAAATTCCTTACTGAAAATAGAGAGACAATCGCAATAACCACACAAAAAGGTGTTTTCTTTTGAAAAGACATCTTTCTTTCACCTTAGTGATATCGGTCTGCAGAAACATGTTACAGAAGTTTGAATGAAGTAAGAAATTAATAGAAAACATATTAAACTATACAAAGAATGGCAATGTTATCAATGGGTATACAAATCTAGAGGGCATATTTTATTAAGATCTCCGGATTATTCTTGGTACAAAAAAAAAGTAACAAATATGTAAACAGTAGTAGAGGATGAGACAGTTTATTAAGAAACAAGCTATTTCCAAGAGAGGGAGGAGACCAGAGCCGGAAGGAAAGGTAGAAATTCATCACTCCTGTATTCACAAGATTAGGACCATCATGGCTCATTTTATAGCATGTGCTCTGTGTATGTGTGTTCTGTTACATGTTGGCCTTGCTGGGCTGCCTATTTTCATTCTTCCTTTATGTCATCTGGTTTCTTTTAATTATAAATTAAAATGTTTAAATTTTATATTATTTATGTATTGAGTATGCATTCTGATGTGTGTGAATTCAGGCACATGCATGCCATGGCACACATGTGGAAGTCAATGGAAACTTTCAAACTTCCACCTTGTTTCTGAAGCAAATTCTCTCTCATTTCTGTACTGTGTGCTCCAGGACAGCGGGGCTGTGAGCGGCAAACCACATCTCCTGGCTCTCTCCCATCTCTCTGTAGGTCTGCTGGGATTACAGATGTGCATCACTATATCCACAGCTTTCTACCTGTTTTCTGGGGATCAAACTCAAGTTGTCAGGTTTGCATGACCCTACTCTCTGCCCTACTGTCCTGACACAGTGACTAACACAAGTGCAAGACTGACATTGGTGCAGCTGAATGTTTAATCCTATCGATATTAAGGAAAGTATAATATACTGGTAGTTTCATTTTCAATCTCAGGATACTTGAATAGTGGCTTGTAGTCCATCACAGTGTCTGCTCTCCACTTCCTAAAATATTTATCCAGATATCTGCTTCTCAGTGAGGTGGTCAGTGCTCTTTACCTCACGCCTATGGTCTGAATGTTTGTGCCCCCCCTCCCTCCCCAACTTATTTGTTGATATCTAACCCCCAGGACCTGGTGTCAAAGGTGAGGCCTTTAGGAAGTAATTAGATCATGAGGATACTTCTCTGATAAATGGCTCATGCTCTTAAAAAAGAAAAGCTGAAGGGAAGCCAAGGGCCCTCTCTACTACCCAAAGATACATAGAGGTCACCATTTCTGAGGAACAGGTCTTTCATCTGACACCAAATCTGCCTTCACCTTCCTTGTCATCTCCAGAAGTCTAAGCAATACATTTTTATGGGGCAGAAATTATCCTATCTAAAGAATTTTGTTAAGTATCTTGAATGGACTAGGATGTTCCCTTTCTTGGTATTTTGTAAGTGTGTTAGACTTTTATCCATCACATTTATCACAACTGAATGCACTGTGGTGTTTGGTTTGTATTTTCCTATACTTGAAAGCCAGCTCTGAGAAGACAGAGATTTCTAGTTCTTGCTCAATGGTATAATGCCCAGAGCCTAAACTATATAGCAAGATTAAGGAGATATTTGATGACTGAATGAATAAATGTATATACTCTGTCTGGAAGCCATATTAAAACAGATAGAGGTACAGGTGTGAGTTGGTCGACCCAGACCACATTTCCAGAAAATCCAGGATAAGTGAGATGCTTTTATATGGAAGGTTCAGAATAGGCAACTCCACAGAGCTAGAAAGTAAATAAAAGGTTTCTTAAGAGCTGGGAAGAGGAGATAATAAAGCATATTGCTAACTCTTTTAGGAGTTATATAAAATTCTATAAATTAATTGTGGTGGTGACCACTGGGTCTGTGAATGTACTCAAAACCATTGTGTTTATCACATTAAATCTAGAAATTGCATGCTTCGGTCTTACCTCAGTAAAGCTATTTGTAAAGAGACAATGATGCATGGCAGGCATTTGGGTGTGGGTGTGGGCATGACAGGGGTTTGAAGATCATGCTGAAAAAACTTGCTGAGAACTGGATGAGAGGTCTAGAGAGTGTAAACAGGGGACAATGATGCCAAGTATTTTTACTGACTGGCATAGAGGATAGAGCTATGGATGTACTTCAGGAAGACAGGGAGGAACTTTGAACTTGAAGATTGCTGGAGGGGCAAGTTCATGGAAGAAAACAAAGAGCTCTCTTTTAAATATGTTAGGCTGGAGATGCCACGTAAACACTTAACATACACCCAGTGTTGGAAGGAGCCTGAGTGGAATTTCCATTTGGATCATCGGCATGGAGATGGTCCTTGGTCCATGGTCCTTGGGTGGTAGGTTATCAGTGATTTCCATGTAACCACATCTTCATCTCACTTGACCTTTCAATAACACTGGCCATTACTGACCTTTGTTCATCTAAAACGCTTTCTGTGCTTATTTTCAACTGCTTTTCTCCTACCTCTCATTGTCCAATTAGACTAATTTACAAGTTCCTTTGATGCCCAGTCTTCATAATTCTCCAGAAAAATCAGCCCTTTGAACTCCTCTGACTCTACACTTTTTCTAGGAGATCTAATCAGCATCTGTGATGGCTAAAGTTATGTTTTAAGTTTATATTACTATGCTTACAAGATCTATAAAACAAAAAATGCCTCTGACCTGTGAGCCTCACTTGCCCAAGGACAGATAACTTCCTGAAATGCTGAGGGCTGTTCATGTAAGATAACAAGCCCAGTATTTTCACTTCTATAAACAAGCATGGTTGCATTAACTGCACAGGATGTGTTTGATTACACATAGGCAGAACATGTGCAGGCAGGAAGCATGTCAGGATGTATACTTGCCCCTGATTGGATGAAGGTGGGAAGTATGTAGCCTTGTGAGTTTGCCTTTATAAGACCCTGTCTAATGTAATTTTGGCTCATACTCTGGGAATCCCAGGTATGGACTGGGCTAGTAGTATCCATGAACCTGGCCAGAGTTTAATAAAACTTGCTTCAAATTTGGCTAAAAAAATTATGGTAGTGATCTTATTCTTACCCGATGGGATCAGCATGCAGCTTCACTCATCCTCCATTTGCGAAGACTCACATGTAGTCTGCAGACCTTGTGTGTTCTGCTACCAGATTTGGATAGGGCCACTCAAGTGCTATCCATTCCATGTTGAGCTATGATCTCATCATCTCCTGCCACCCCCAAACTGCTCTTCTTCCAACATTTCTGGCTTCAGTGAATAAGTTATGTATTTATGCAAACCACAAGCCAGAATCCTTCTTTACACTCCTCTCTACAGGATGTAGACGCCATCACCGAATTCTGAGGATTTTATTTCCTAAAATACCTCCATTTTCTGTATTTTCACCAGTGAGTTTGATATGCATTTTCATTGTCACTACGGTTGGATTTAGACTTGCCATGGAGATGCACCTTAAAGCATAACCAGAAGGGTATTATTCCCAGAAGTGTTTAATTGAAGAAGGAGGACCCATCCTGAATGTGTGTGGCAACATCTATGTGGTAGAGGCCCAGACTGAATGAAAAACAGCAAGTGGGCTGTACACCAGTAATTACTTTATTTCTTGTTGGTAAATGGAATGTTAGTAGCCACACATAACTTCTGCCGCCATGCCCTTCCCACCATGATGGACCATTCCTTTCACTGTGAACCCCTTCCTTTCTTTGGCAGGGGTTTGGCCACTGCTACAAGTAACTGACACAGTGAGTAATATGAACCTGGGGACAGAATGCCCCCCACACAAGCAGAGGATTTCTTCCTTTACGGTTCTACCACCTACCTTTCTTTCTTTTTCTTTTCTACATCCTCTTTCTTTGAAATCTAAACTATCTGGCCATATTTATTCTCTTAATATGTAGTTCAGCTCATTTGCAAGCTCAAAAATTTTTAAAATTGTGTTTGACCTGAGAATTTAAGAGCTCACTCCTACAAGCAGCACGGGTCTGTCATGACAAAGTAAAACACGCTTTCATGCTCGCTGTGACAGTGCCCGCCCTAGATCCCTGATCCTTTCAGAAACTCAGGATGGGATCACACTTAGAAATGGAGTCTAGGGTCTCTAGGGATGTCATCAGGTAAAACATGAGGTGATCAGGTGGATCTTCATCTAATTTGGAAATAGAGAGCATTATGTGGCAATTCAGTTAGACATCGTCAAGAGCACCAAGGACTCATAGCTTCCTGCCATGGCTGGGGGAATGGGGGTAAGGAGGGAGCATGTTCTACAAGTTTCAGAGGAAGTATGGCCCTACCCCCACCTTCATTTTGGACTTCTACCTAGAAAATTTGAGATGATAAAATTCAGTCAAGGTTGTGAAACTAACACAAACTATTTATTTTAGATTTATTTTAGTTGTTTTTGTTTGTTTGTTTGTTTTTTAATACTGAAACCCAATACTGGTATAATCAGTTCCTCACCTCCTCTTCTCTCGGCCCCTGATCACCATAGACCTACATTATGGTTTCATCTCTTCTGGCATGACTACAGTTGTTCATTTCCATGTCTTTGTTTTTAGGTCCTTTCTGTGTCCCCTTCTCTGCATTTACAGCAGTTGAAATATCATTTATCCCTTACTGCTTTGGTTCCACACGAGAGCAGAGACTATGTCTTAGTGGACTCCTGCTCTTAGCATACACAGAGCATGCACAACACGCTTTCTGGGTGAGCCTGTGGCATCTATAAATATCTCTTTTAAAGGTCACCCCATTTATCATTTCTTTTCCCTTATCTGCCTCAAGGCCTGGTTCCTCACTCACATAGTTCTGAAATCATCTTGACTTTTGACATGTAAAATATAAATGGGCCCAGTGATATGCACTTCAGTAATCTGCAAAGAATGTATTTGAGAAGCTGTTCTGTGCCATGGAGCCAGACTCTCAACAGGGTAAAATAATTCCTGCAAGAAAGCGTAAGTGGTGAAAATTGTAAAGGCATCGGAACAATTTACTTTAAAAATGGAATGGGCGGAAGGAGACTTTCCAAGATGTGGAGCTTTAAGAGAAGACAAATGTTGCTGCTGGAAACCGTGACTTGAGATGTGAGTAAACCACGAATCATCCCAGTGCATGAGCTCGTAATCAGAACAATGGAGAACACACTATATAAATAGACGTCACTTTGGTTTCGGTGAACTAGATATTGAATACTCATGGCTATGCTTGGTACATGTTGTAACATGAAAACAAGTCACATTATCTGGAAGGGTAGATCGTTTTGTTTCCAATTTACTTAATTTTGTTAATACAATATATTTAGGGAGAAAAGATGCCTCAGATTAGCCAAAACATGTACCACTGCAGAAAACCACCATATAAACAGCTACAGGACAAAGAATTTGAAGTGTGATTTGGCCCATTGAGATACGTGGAATCAACTGAAAAATATTTCAATCATTCTTCGGAGTTGTGTGTTATCATTGTTCCCCATTTACAAGTGAGCATTATCATGGGTAAGATGAAACTACTTGCCTGTAGGTTTCTCCTGGTAGTGCCTGACATGGAGTCAATAGCAAGTAAGTGTTTTATTTTCGAGTGTGTGTGTGTGTGTGTGTGTGTGTGTGTGTGTGTGTGTGTATGTGTGTGCCATGCATGTGCACTTCTTCGTAAAGGTCAGAGGACAACTTTCGGAAACCTGTTTTTCTTTCCACCTTATTTTGAGGATGGTCTTTCATGTTTCTGCCTCACTGAGAACTCCAGATGAGCTGGCCCCCCAGCTTCTGGGTCGGTCTCCTATTTCTACCCTCTACCTCACACAAGGAATGTTGAGGTGATGGAAGCACATCACTGCATCTGGTGTTTTGCATGTGTTCTGGGGCTTGAACTCAGGTCATCACGCTTGCATGGCAAGTGCATTTACCCTCTGACTCTGGACCCAGAGCTTTGTGAAGTCTTCTCCAGAGCTCAGTGGCTTTTGGAAGAAGATGTTAGGTAGGTAGGATGTAACTCTTCCTCAATTCCATGCTGTCAAAACATGTCTGCAGACCATTCCGATTTAAAGTACAATGCCCAGGCCCTGTACTATTTGGGAAGGTCTTATTTACTATTTTCTGTCCTGACCAATGCCATTTCAACACGATACAGGATAGTGTTTTTTCATCTAGAGGTTGCAGATCTGGGCATCTCAGCTATCTGGAATTCCACTAAGAAGCATGAAAGAAGCTGCAAAGGAAGACTCCCAGCTGGCCTGGGTTCACAAACACCACTGAAGGATGATAAAACTGTTTACTCACAGGTTAAGTCCTCAACCTCCTCAAAGCACCATCACCTCTAATTTACTCTGACAGGCTAATCACCTTGCTTCTCTGAGTTCAAAGGCTGTGACAGCAGCCCTGCAGATGAAATGTTTGTCACCTCCGTAATTCATGTTGAAATTTAATTGCCATTATAACTGTATTAAGGGGATGGGACTTTTTCGAGGCACTTGGCTATGAAGGACTACTTTCAAGGGTGAGATGGTTGTTAAAAGCGGACAAGTTTGGCCTCTTCTTGCTCCTTCCTGGCTGCTCTGTGTGGTGGCGCAGCAAGAAGGCACCTGTGAGATATGTCTCCATCAGGACTTCCCAGCCTCTAGGACTGTGAGTCAATACATTCCTGTCCTAAGTTACGAGTCCTGTGGCTCTCTTATAGCCTCACCAAAAGCTGTAAGAAAGATGCCAAAGGGTGAAGGGGTGGTGCCAGGGAAGTGATGAGTGCCATTCGAGCCTAATGGCGCAAAACATTACAGGGAGAGATTAGTTGAGAAATCTTCTCTTCATCCACCTCCAAAGATATGTACTGGGGGACAGCAGCTGTGTATGACTGACTCTGAGGCTGAGGAACTTTCTAAGCCTCAGGTGACTCACAAGATGGATGCACAGAGAGATCCCATCAGGGATGTCTGTAACCATCACTTGAATATTTTAACAATATTTAAAGTACTCTTGCAAAGTAAGTACTATTGTGATCCCACTTTTACAAATGAGGGATTAAATTATGTTCCAAAGATCACATTTAATATCACTGTTTATGAGAGGAAGAGCCCATGTGGCATAATTTAAAATAAGCATTTGAAACACTCAGTGGATTAAAAGAAAGCCCCAGTTCCATGGGGGGAGCAATGGACGCCCTGGTGAAAAGCAAATGAAGACCTGCTATTTTAAACTGTATGTTTAGTTATGGGGAGAAACATTTGCACAGACAAAAGAAGTGTTCACAGACAGTTTTATCTCATAAGGCAGAGATGAAAATATCAGATTCTGTTATTGTTTTGAAATTCTAATTTTAAATAAATTATTTTTCAGAATAAATTCCTTTTAAACCAATTGAATTAAAAATAAGCCTATTCTTTCAGCTGAACACTCTGTGAATATACATACTGTTTAAAGAAGACTTTATAAGGCCAAAGGCATGGCTTAGAGGTTAAGAACACTGGCTGCTCATGCAAAGGACCTGGGTCCAGGTTCCTGGAACCCACATGGTGGCTCACAATTGTGTGTAACTTTAATTGTAGAGGGTCTGATGCTTCCTTCTGGCCTCCGTGGGTACCAGGAAAGCATCTGGTGCGCGCGCGCGCGCGCGCGCACACACACACACACACACACACACACACACACACACACACACACGCAGGCAAGACATGCACACACAGAAAATAAAAAGAAACACATCATTTTGATAATGAGTAATATATTCCCATGCTACTTTTCTTCGAAACAAACAAAACAAAATAACCAAGATGAGCTATTTTTGAAAGATTCGAGTCTTGGTCACTCTGGCTGCATGAACCAAGCAAGTCAGGGCTGAGGCAGAAGGCTGGGTGTATGACGACGTAATGTGGCTAGAAAAAGAATGACTTTTCCCTTCCCTCTTTGATGGAGAATTCCATGAAAGAATACTGTGCCTGGGAGAACAAGTTCCTCTAAATGACATTTCATTTCTTTGCGGCTCTGTAGATTAATGCTTGCTTCTTGCAGTTCCTGTATTACCAGCCCCAGTGTTTAGACATGAAAAATTGTGTGTTCAATTCATCCTTTACTGCATAAATGTTATATGAAGAGTGGAAATTTGCATCTGGGTGTTCATTCCTATTAAAATATTGCAATCTTGGTAACAGGCTAAGAAATACTGCAGTCCCACTGCCCTTTCACACTTAGCCTCTATAAAACAGCTTAATGTAGTATATGCAGAAGGTGAGGAGAAATGGAAGAGTAGAATTATGCTAAATTGTGTAGCTCCTAAAGAGCTTCTGAAAACTTCATCATCTTTTCATGACATGACTAATGAGACCCACCTGTAAATCTGCTTAATGATCAGATCATGGGCAACTAGAGACATCTTCAAATTTGCGGCAATACAAGTCACCTCAGAGGTCACCGTGGGATCAAATTAAACAGAAGGGCTTAGTGTGAGAGGGAGAGATGGAGAGTGCTGAGCAAAACACAGGACAGCAAATCCAAAAGTCTCATCTGCACTCTGCCCTGGGAGATTAGAGAAGGCAGTTTCACCAGGCAAGTCAAGGGAGCAAACTCAGATATTCATGTATGAAAATGAAAATTTTCTGCCATTTAAAAATGTCCCTGAATGGTAAGTTCTTACTGCTAAAGACACCGTGAACTTCAGACCCAGGGTCCAGAAGCCCCTAAGATGGAACTGACCTTAATGCCTCATCCTGGAGGACTAGCTTTTATGGTATCAGAAAATGCCATGCAAGCTTCCAAAGGAGGGAAGTTCTAACTAGCTATGATGCCTATGAATCACAGCAATGACTAGCATGGCACAATAATCCTTATGGTGCAGTAATAGCATGTGTGCCTTGGAAGCAACCAATAGCTCTCTAATTGGACTTAAGATCTGCTCAACAAGAAGGGCATCATGTCTAGTATAGGAAACCTAGCCAACTACTTATGGTGCCTGAGGTCATGGATCATTGAGGAGAATCTATAACTACCACTTTATTAAACCAGCACAACCCAAAACTGCATTCTAACTATTTCTTTCTTGTAACCACAGATAAGTGTGTTCTTCACCCATCATCAAAGAAGCTTCCCTTTGCAGCAGATGGAAGACCACGACAGAAAACAATGACCAATCAACATCTAGAGCTGTAGAGCCTAATCCCAAAAGATACATCTACTAAACAACTCCTGAACCTAAGATGCAGGACACATTGCAGAAGAGAGGGAAGAAAGATCGTAAGAGCCAGAGGATCTAGGAGTTTCTGTAAGATTGTGTCTCCCAGTAATATCAGAAAATACCCCATAAAGTCCCACCAACATGGCTGCCTAAACATGAGCTGAACAAGGACCACAACAGACATGCCAGAGTAGAAGGGGCCTCTACCATATACATGTGGAAGTTGGGGAAAGCTCATGAGGCCTTTGCCATACACAAGTAACTACAGGCAACTAAGGTATATTGAGAGTGGGAGAAATAGTCTCCTCCAGGGAAGAGCACGCCGATTGACTAAATGATATGATTATATTATAATCTCAAAAATAAAAGAAAAATGGGGGTGGTGGTGTTCCAGACCCTGAGGCTTAGACCTCACTTCTAGGCATTGTGCTCTGAGAGAACTGATGCATTTTTTTTCAGGTCTGAGATTTTTTGCCATAACTGGCACATGAAGGTTCAAGTCCCTGTGTGGTTGAGTGGGTCCTGAGGATTAACAGGAGGTGGAAGAGAGATGGATGCTCTGGAGTTTTCCTACAATGGAAGAAATTGATAACATCAAATCCATGCTTTGCAGAAACACTGTCATCTGAAAAACTAAAGTAGAATGAAAAGAATCCTAGCTGGGAGGCTTGTCGGCATGTGCAAGATTACAACATTGTTCTCTCAGGAAGTTTTTAGAGGATGAAATAAATTCCAGGAAGGTGTTGACATTTCTTACCACATGTATTGAGACAGTGGTCAGTTTCAGTTTATATGCCATTTCTTTGACTTATTGGATCTGAGGAAGGTTTGGTCTTCAGATGAATTTACAGACAACCATTCCTACACCTGACTGAAATTATCAAGCAAAACATTGGAGAGAACAGCTCTCCATTCTCCACACTGTTTCTGTACTCATGGGTACCCTCAGCCCTCCTGTCTCTAGGACACACTCCCTGGTGTGCCCTTCACACTGAACTAACACTACTTGGTTTGCTCTTCACATTGAACTAACACTATCTGGTATGCCTTTCACATTGAGATAAACTCTTGACATCAGCCAGAACACTCAAAACACGGTGAACTTTTGGATTCCTGTTCTTTGTGGCCTTGTAGTCTGCTTCTGGAAGTCTACTTAGAATGAGTTTATCATGGCCCAGGAAAGGATTATTTGTGGTTATAATAAAGAAAAGGACAACACTGGAGAGTTTAATTGAGAATCATTATACCATTGGACTTCTGCCAATGAGGGAGTTTTAGAAAGCCCATCTTTTACAAGAAAACAACTCCCTCTCAAATAACTTCCTATGAAGACACTGAAACCCAGGCAATTGTTTTCAGGGGCCTTCCCACCCTCGAGTAAAATGATAGTACTTCTGGAAACTTTTCTAAAACAATGAAGGAAAATAATAAACTAGAAAGGAATGCAATAAAACTAAAAACCTGTTTGTGTTTTGTTTTGTTGTAGTGAAATCTTAACTATTTATAGTTTCACAGGCCTCTGACCTGAAGAATTCTCACAGTACTATAGCAGCAGCCCAAGGGAAATGCAACATATCCTGGTTTACTTCCTGGCCTCGTCCTGATGGCATTTCCAGGTATGCAGGTAGCTACACTGAGAAACTAACATTTCTTGTCCACATCAACTGTTCTCTGAAGCAGTGGGTGAAACACAGCTGGGAGGTGTGGAATTGCTAGTGTATTGGTCAGAGCAAAGAGAAGCTGAAATGTCCAGAGAAATATCTGTTCAAAACAACGTTTAAAAGCTCCCATTGTACTTGGAGATATAAAGTTGCCCCAAAACAAATTAATGTCTAATTTCTTCCCCCTGCCCCTCTATTGTTTTTTTTTTTTTTTTTTTTTTGAGACAAGGTTTTGTTGTACCCATTTCACAAAACCCCCAAAGACCACCAAGGAGCCAGTTTCTGATGTAAGCACATAAGCATTCTTTTATTGTCAGGTTCAAACCTGGGCCACCATATGGCAGATGGAGTGAATGTGGCAGTGGCAGTGGGCCCAGGGTTAGAGAGTTTTTATAGGGAAAAACCACAAACCAGGAATTACTTGCTTTGGCAACTTGGGATTGGGTAGAAGGGCAAGTTGATGTTTTGAAACTATTGGCCTAGACTTTGGGCACGAAACCACATTTGAAACCATTGGGTTATAGCAGGTGGTCTAAGATGGTGGCCCTACCCTAAGATGGAGTCTGTATTGCCTTCACAGTTTCACTGTGTAGCCCTGGCTGTCCTGGAACTCACTCTGTAGACAAAGCTGGCCTCAGAGATTCCCCCTGCTTCTGCCTCACAAGTGCAACAGGAAAGTGACTATGACACTTGATATTGGTAGATAATAATAAAAAAAATTGTATTATATATTGAGAGCTTACAGTATGTCATGCAATTTGTGCCATGAGTTTTACAGAAATCCCATAGGTAGATACCATTATTTCACTCAAAAAGACTATATATAAGCCCTGAGAAAGTATCTCAGTGCTAAAACATCTGCACAAGGCCCTGTGTCCAAAATCTCCAATACCCAATCAAAAAGGTAAGGAAGGAAGGAAGGAGGAAGGGAAGGAGGGAGGGAGGACAAAACCCCCCAAACCAATCAGAACTGCTTTTGAATTAGAGTTTGAACTCAGTCATCAGACTTTAAGACCTTGTCTCTGTTAAACCTCTGTAATGGTGGCACTCTAGAAACTAGGACAAGAGAATTGCTTCAGGGGCTTTGAAATTACCCTGGGCTACATAGAGAGTTTTAGACCAATCTGAACTACACAGAGAAACTCTGAGTAAAAGAAGACTATTCTGTACACCAACTGTGAATATATTCTCCTTTAAGAAATACACAGGACAAATGACACCAATACCCTCTTAACTTCCAGTAGAGAAGAATTCAAGAACTAAGATTCCTTACCGGATAAGGCAATTGTCTGCTTAACATCAGCAATTAAAACTCCAGATACATGTCTTTTTCTTTCTGGTTATACTGCCCAAGGGCCCAAAGTATTCAATTTTTGCCATAATTCATTTGGCAGGTCTGACAAAGATAGTTCATTCATCTGGTCTACCAAAATATTTTTCAGCATCAGGGTGCATACTTGATGGGGACCCAGGAAGAAATGGCTTTCCAAAGGCTTCCTGTCAGGTTGATGATGTGATTCATCAACTGGAGATACCAGGACTTAATAGTACTGAACCAGGAGCACATTTACAATGCTCGCACGTCCTTAAATATCATAGTGTATAACAAATTTCATCGCCTTTAATGCAACGATATTTAGAATTTGTTTGACATCAGTCTTTTAGCTACAGGCTTTAGCAATGGTTCAAGACTGTTGTCTTCTTTTCTAATGTAAATAGCTTAACTTGAAAAATGGCTCATTTATCTCGGGCTTAGTTTGAAAAGGCATATTTTCAATCACGTTGGAATAATAATAGCATATAATTTAGTCATGAAGTTACAGCCACACCTTGTTTATCCAGAATCACTGAGAATAGAAATGTTCCATTAAGAAGAATAGTTCCTTCATTTTCTTTTTTTACATTTATTTTGTGAGGGTGAGGTGGGGGGGTGTTGTGTATGTGTGTGGGTGCATACATGTCACAGTATATATAGAGGTTGGAGGACAACTTTTAGAGATGGTTCTCCCCTTCAATCATGTGACTTCTGGAGGCTTCTAGGCTGCTCCTGAATCTTACTTTCTTGTGCTTAGAGGCAGGCCCTGCCCACGCACCCTATTCACTACCTGGATCCTTCACTCCACATGGCTTTTAGGGATTTAACTCATGTGGTCAGGCTTGGTGGTAAAAGCTTTTCCTACTGACCCATCTTGATGGCACAAGATATTCCATTTAGGTACATTTTCTAGACTGCCTTACAAACGTATCAAAAATGATTTTTAAAAAAATACATTCGTTTTTACCTTTTCAGAATTGATGTAATTGGGATCAGCATCACTAGTAAGTTTCTCTGTATTTACCTTTTTAAAAAATTACCAAATGATAAATAAATAATAATATATACCAAGTAATAAATAAAAGTACCATATAAGAAATTAAAGAGCCACTGAAGAAATTCTCCCCTTCATCTTTAGTACTTCAGAGACAAAAGAGTCTGAGGGTATGCTGTCTCCCAAGGTGGCTTCAAACTGTCTAGGGTCTTGAACATCTGATCATCCTTCCTCTTCCTCCCAAATGCTGGGATTACAAGCACGTACCATTTTTCCCTAGTGATGCAGTCTACCAATCCTGCTACATCCCCAACCCTGCTTTACCTTTTGGACAGTGTTCAAGCTTTCTTCTCCTTTGTTCACTATGATTTTTGTATTAGAAACATATATATGTTCACCATTGGCACCACCACACAATGGCTTGTTAGGAGTGGATCCAGATCAGCATGGCCCTCAGACATCAACTTGGTTTCAGGCTGCAATACAACCACAGATATCTGCATAGCCTTCCATGGTAACAGGCCTTAATATCAACAGAGACCCTGGCTGTAGTAGGACCATGGACACAACGCTGACAGTGAAAACCTCTCACATCAGGCCATTCCTCACCTCTGTCGTATCTCCAGTTCTTCCTCTTTTCATAGTGCATAAAGGGCTCTGCTTCTCTTTCTCTCCCATCTCTCTACCACATGCTTGCTTCCAGCCACTCCCAGCGTCTTGGTCCTTCTGGCAATGCCTCAAGTTCTACATCTTGATCCGTAGGCAGAAGAAGGAGATTGTGAACCACACTGGACATAGTTAGACCATGTGAGATCTCAAAGCCCACCCCCACAGTGACATACTTCCTCCAACAAGTCTGAACCTCATAATATTGTCGCTCCCTATGGGCCAAGCGCTCAAACACATGCATCCATGGAGGCCATGCCTAGGACTCCACAAACCACTACAAGGACTCATATTAGTTGCTCATCTTACTACTAGAACAAAACATCTGAGGAAGCAACTTATAGAAGGAAGGGTTTGATTTGACTGACAGTTTCAGGGTGCAGTCCTTCATGGGTAGGAAATCCTATTGGCAGCGGCTTGAGGCAACTGGTCACATTGTGTTCACAATCAGGAAACAGAGAGAAACAAATATTTTATGGTTTGTTGGGCTTCTACTTCATAAGGAGGTAGCTCCCTGGTAGCATTGGGGGTTTCATTCCACAACTACATGGCTTTGGGGACTGCCCCTTATCATTCATGCAAAGTACCTTTTAATCAAAACCTTTAAACTGCTAATTTCACTTCCTTCCACATGCGTTTACACAACTGTAGGCCACTGAAGAGTTCCCGTTATAGAATGAGAACTGTAAACAGGGCAGGATCTTTGCACTTCCATTGTAAGGACCAAGTCAGTTGATCTTGGGTGTTTAAGGCAATATTTAAAAGAAAATGTGGCTGGAGACATGGCTTGGCGCTTAAGAGCACTGGCTGCTCTTCCAGAGGACCTGGTTTCAATTCCCAGCATCCACATGACAGCTCACAATTGTCTGTGGTTCCAGTTTCAGGGGATCTAACACCCTCACACAGATATGTAGCTAGGCAAAACACCAATGCATATAAAATAAAAATAAATCTTTAAAAAAAAGAAAAAAAGAAATGTCAGGAAGGCCTAATATAGCATGAAAAAAAATCACGTGTATCAATTATTTCATTTAAGATTTATTTATTTAATGTACTTTGAGGTTTTGCCTGCATTTATTTCTGTATGAGCATGTCAGATCCCATGGAACTGGAATTACAGACAGTTGTCAACTGCCATGTGGGTGCTGGGAATTGAACCTCTGTCCTCCCAACCTCTGAGCCATCTCTCCAGCTCCCACTTACATCAATAATTTTGTCAAAAGAGCAATGTTTGACACAGTTTCATGCATGGGGGATACTTTCTCATCTAGTTCTCCATAATCCACAGACATGTTTCATGTCCATCTTCCTCATCCAGGACTGCAGCTGTTGTAGGGCTCCTGCACATCTCCACAACCTGATAGTCTCTCTGATGCTCAGTCTGGCTCAGGTCCAAAGGGGAGCAAGTCTTTGCTGTAATCTGCTGTGCTTGCCAATGAAGCCATCTCCTTGGCTCAGCACTGTGGCCTTTGCCTTCTTCTTCATACCACTCACTGGCTTCTGAAAGGACCAAGGTTGGACTGAACTTGGTTGCACATGCTATCACCCTTCACAGAGATCATGAAAATGCCTTAATAAAGGCACATAGTCCCATACTAGATGGGCAAAGGTACTAAATTCAGCCCCAGTTGCCTATCTCAACCCCCATTGCAATCCCAACCCTTCTGTGTTCTGTCAGACCTTGTTTTGGGGAAATAATTGTGTTGTGGAACTCATCCTGGGGAGATAGGGACAAACACCTGTTCACCCCATATAGGGCACCGAGGATGGAACAAGGAAACCATGCATCCAAGTCAATCTTGGTGAACTAGTACACATATTGCATTATTTACAGGGGCACAGGCAAAGTCAAGCCAACTTTATCCTCACACTCTTACTCTAGCCTGCATGAGAACTCATGCAAGTTTCATCTATTTTTTTGAGTCCTAGGAGAGCAAGCGGCCTTTCTTCTTCCATTCCAATTTGGAGGAAAACAAACCTAGAAGTCAAGGTGAGGTCTAATGAATGAAAATGCGTTCTGACTCGAGTCTTGTTAAAAAGGAAAGGAAACAGAATAGGGTTATAATTATATCTTAATTAAAAATTTTATACATGGGATTATGATTTTAATTTTCTCTCTTCTTTTAAAACTAATTTTGTACATGTTTAAAACTTACATAACAAAGTGTTGCCAACAACAATACACAAAACTCTAAGGTCTAGAAGCCTAAGTGACTTTTTCTACATGATCTCCATAATTAGGGACAGTTCTGAGCTGACACTGACTCTGGACTTCCAATCAAATACTCCTTTTCTTATAACAGGCATTTTTGTAGGCATGCCAACCTTCTGGGGCACGAGATATCTGCCCAGAGCTTGACAAGCCAAGGGGTGAATTAGGGAATACACTCTGGTGCCATCAAAGACTCATACAAGCAGTTCATCAGTAAGCAGCCAAGTGGCAAATTGGGATTGACTGGGAATGCAGAACAGCTGCTGATTTGTGAAGTAGTGCCCAAAAACTCTTGGCTCTCCCCCATGTAGTCTTTAAGGGAGCCATCTCAGAAGCAGACTCGCCTTCAGCGCCGGAACAAACAAAGCCCAAAGTGGGCTCTGTCTTAGTCGGATTTTCCTTGATTATATCAGGATCTCTAGTCATCTCCGAGATCATCAGAGTGAGTCTGGCATAAGGTCTCATGGTTATTGCTGAGGCCGTATGCCTGGACACCAAAGTTTAGAGAACAATTAGTGTGGAGTGTCACATCCCTATCACTCAAGACCGCTACTTCTTTAGAAATAAAACCAACACACCATTTCTCTAGGTGTAGACTTGAGAAATCAACAGAGTTTGTGAGGAGGTCTGTGAGCAGACAAAGAGCAAAGGAAAGTTATACTCAAAATCAGGAAGATGCTAACAGTAGGCTAAAAACCCCAAGCTCCCTTCTGGGTTTCGGAAATCTACCAATCCCTGAGCTTGCCCAAGCTCAGTAAATCCCCACTCTGGAAAGCTCCGCCAAGAAACCCTATATAATGCCTGCCTCCTGCTCAGTTCTTTCCTTTTTTTCTTCCAAGCAGAGAGGCAGCCACCCTCTTGTGTCTTTCCCAATAAATCTCTTGTATGAGATTTGTTGTACAGTTTGACTCTGTGATATTCCTTAGCACCCAATTGCTAGGATACCTTTCTTTCTTTCTTTCTTTCTTTCTTTCTTTCTTTCTTTCTTTCTTTCTTTCTTTCTTCCTTCCTTCCTTCCTTCCTTCCTTTCTTTTCTTCTATCTCTTTCTGTCTTAAAAAATTTTACTTATTATATATTCAGTGTTCTGTCTGTCTATATCCCTGCATGCCAGAAGAGGACACCATATCTCATTACAGATGGTTGTGAGCCACCATGTAGTTACTGGGAATTGAACTCAGGACCCCTGGAAGAACAATCACTGTTCTTAACCTCTGAGCCATCTCTCCAGCCCCAATACCTTTCACTTTAGAGTTGCAATACTTGCGTTGGGGCTTGAAAGGATAATGGGCGCTGGTTTTTTGGTGGAAGAGTCACGAGGTAGAGTTAGAATGGACTTTATTAGAGAGAAGAGAGGATGGACAGGAGAAGGCAGGCAAAAAAAGAGGCAGAGAGAGAGAGAGAGGGAGGGAGGGAGGGAGGGAGAGAGAGAGAGAGAGAGAGAGAGAGAGAGAGAGAGAGAGAGAGTCGGAACACAGAGCTGACTTATAAAGGCCAGAATGCATCTGCACACACAGGCCCACGCGTAGAGATCATGCAGTCATGTATGACCTAGAAATGACTAGGCAGAGATGACTAAGTGTTCTGCCAGGCATGTGTGACCATGGGGCGTGGTTGGAATTCCTATCAGGGCTACCTTTCCTCCCAGAGCTGTAACACATTAAGACTACCTTTCCCCTCAGAGCTGTAACACTTACATTAGGGATACCTTTTCCCTCAGAGCTGTAATACTTACGCTAATAGGGCAGATCTAGCAGCACAGACTCAAGCAGGAACCAGCTTATCAGTCTTTCAAAGTGAACACATACTGGAGCAGCACCGGCCTGCTATTAGGCAATGCTTCTGCCTTTCTGTAGAACCTTGATTTACCAGTTTGGCTCTCATGTTTTCAGAGGTGGAAGCACTCCTCGGGTGGTCATCCGTGGCACAGAAGGGCAAGGTCAAATTCTGCCACTGTCCCTGGAAATACTCTTGCTTTTCCCTAGTCAATGTAAAAGCATAGTTCTGGCAGATACACCTGTAGAGACATACAGATTTTTCCCTCACCAATGGGAACATCCTCAGTTTTTTGTTTTTTGTTTTTTTTTAAGATTTATTAACTTATTATGTATACAGCATGTATGACCAGAAGAGGGCACCAGACCTTATTACAGATGGTTGTGAGCCACCATGTGGTTGCTGGGAATTGAACTCAGGACCTGTGGAAGAGCAGTCAGTGCTCTTAACCTCTGAGCCATCTCTCCAGCCCCCATCCTCAGTTTTGATACAGCACCACACACATCCTTTAAAGTGATGATTACCCTTTCATGTGCAATGGTGGTAGAGGCTGGCATCGAGTGGGCATCTGGCTTGCTTTGCCAGTGTGACTCTGACTTTTGTGGCTGTGATGTATAACAAAAGTGACATCCCAAAGACAGTGACTGTTGAATCAGTCTTTAGAGTTTTCTTCTCAGTGTTCTGTTCTCTCAAAGTGAGGAAGCCTACCTTGACCACTATGACTTGTGTCCTATCTATGAGACTCTCTTTTGCTTAGCTTGGAATCAGTTTATGTACCTACAGCCCAACTCGAGAATGTTTTGTCCACAAATGATAAGCAGTCTCAGAATTCTCCTGTCTCAAGATTTTTGAGTTCTGAGATTAGAGGTGTGTACCATCATGTCTGTTGAAAGATTTCTTATTCACAGGTCATGCATAAAACTGTGGAAACGGGTCAGGTGTCGTGGTGCATGACTTTGATCCCAGCACTAGGGAGACAGGGGAAGGTGGATCTCTAAGTTGGAGGCCAGCCTGGTCTACAGAGTGATTTCCAGGACAGCCAGAGCTGCATAGGGAAACCCTGTCTTAAAAAAAAAACAAACACAATAACAAAACAAAAAAGCCTGTGGGGATGGATAGTTACCTTTCTGCTCTCAGAGAGGAGTAAAGTAGCATACCTCCTCTTTAGGCTTACTCATACAGGTACATCTTAGTTCCTTATTTGGAGCTGAGCTGTGTCCTCACAAAATGCGTTGTTGGAGCCCTATCACCGAGTGTGACTACAGATTTCAATAGGGCCTTTAGTAAGTGAGGTCATGGGATGGGACCCTTATCCAGTAGGAATGGGTTTCATATGGGAGAGGAGAAGATGCCGTGATCTCCCTCCGCCTCTGCTCATATTGAAGGTGGGATACATGAGGACACAGCTGGAGGGCCACTGTCCACTGACTGTGAAGCGATGCTTCACCTGAAAACAGTCCTGAGGGTATCCTGGGATGGATTTCTAACTTCTAGCCCTATGAGAAAGTAAATGTTTGCTAATTAAGTCACTCATTCTGTAGCAGGCTGTAAGTGTGAGCATTCTCCCTGCCTTTTGCCCACAGTTTCAATTACTCCAGGTCAACCTTGCTCTGAAAATATTGATTGTTTTCAGAAATAATCTCTGCGGTTTTAAATTTTTTCACCATTCTGAATATTACAATCATTTCTTGTACCATCCTGCTCTGTCCTGCCCAGGACATGAGTCATCCGTGGTTTTGCATTACTATGACGTATATTCTACCTGCCCTATGGCAGTTGGAGACCACATTACCTGGACTCTAGTACATGGTAATTATGTTATTATCAGTTATAAATATCAATATATTGCCATGTCTAATTGTGTTTGTTTTTTGAGGCAGGGTTCCTCTGTGTGGCCCTGGCTACCATAGAACTCATTTTGTAGATCAGGCTGACCTTGAACTCAGAGATCTGCCTGCCTCTGCCTCCTGAGTGTTGGGATTAAAGATGTATACCACTACCTCCCTGGTTGCCATATCTAATTTTTAAATAAAACTTTCTTGTAGACATGAGTTATAGACGTGAGTCTAAAGGGTAGACTCTTGTGTAGCATCAATCTGATACATACGTATTTTTAACTAACCTGACTTGATGGACCTGTTTGGTGCTGTTACCTGTCCTGCATGTTTCCTGTGTTCTGTTGCTTCAGTGGAGCCACAGTGATGCCTCTGGCACAGTCCCAGGTTATACCTTGCTGTTTCTGTAGCTCAAATGATGGTGCCTACCTGTTCTTAATCTCCAAAACATTAGGTGCTCTGCTTCCGGTGCTTTGCCCCTGGAGTCTCTCCGAACACTGTGTAGCTGATATCTTTAGTTAGGACGTCTTTCTCGTTTTCTTCCTCCTTTCTTCCTTTTGTTTCTTTTTCTTTCTTTCTTTCTCTCTTCTCTCTCTCTCTCTCTCTCTCTCTCTCTCTCTCTCTCTCCCTTCCCTCCTTCCTTCCTTCCTTTCTTTCTTTTAGAGAAATGTCTTGCTATAATATAGTCCAGGATGCTCTAGAACTCCCAGTGCCCAGAGGATGGCCTTGAACTTTTGCTCCACCTGCCTCTCTCTCCTAAGTGTTGAGATTACCTCCAAGAGATTGCCCCCATGCTGCACTGATGTGGTGCTGGGTGTCAGTCTCAGAGCTCCCCTGAATGTTAGGCTACAACTAGAACTCTATTAACTGATCTACACCTGACCCCTACTTTCTTATACCACAATCATATACGCTTCATTTGCCCAGTCCGTGGAAGGGATCTCTGAACTGGGCCAGAATGAATTCAGATTCAGCCTCATGGGTCCCTTGCATAGATTTCTTTCTATCTATTTTGCACCTGGTAAGTGATTGAGGACTTCATTCTTCTGGACTCTACCCACTGTCTTCACACACCCTCTATGTATGTTGGAGCCCAGATTGTTAAGAGTTCAAATTCTTTCCCCATAGTTTTTGTTATCTATTCAAATCAGTGGGACTATGCAACTGAGTGTTAATGTACCCTAAACCCAGGCATGGACACTCCAGCTCCAATAGGGTGATGCTAGGAAGTAGAACATAACTTGGCATGAGTCACTAATATCCTTCTAGAAGAGACTTCCCTAGCCATAGCTGCCACATGGAGTCAGGAAGCAGAGAGAAGACAAATACTTTGGAGGAGGCAGGTTCTTACCACGTACCTCGCCAGGTAGTGATTCCATCCTGGATGCCCCAGCCTCTGGAACTGTGAGAACACATTTCTGTTGTCCGACAGCCATCCAGTCCATGAGATGGGGTAGTATTGGTGAACTTACTAAGGTTATAGAGCCAATACTGGCTGCAGGTTTTCCCAAGTTCACACACTGTCTTCTCCAAGCTGTATCTTTACCCAGGAGGTTAGCTGAATCCCTAGGGAAGTTTTCTTTTTTCTTTTTCTTTTTTTTTTCTGGAGGGGGAGGGCGTTGGAGACAGGGTTTCTCCGTGTAGCTTTGGAGCCTATCCTGGAATTCACTCTATAGCCCAGGCTGGCCTCAAACTCACAGAGATCCATCTGCCTCTGCCTCCTGAGTGCTAGGATTAAAGGCATGTGCCACCACCGACTAACCCTAGGGAAGTTTTCTGATGGGATTATTAAATTTCATTTCAGTTCAGCTCCTGAGATAAAGAAGTAGATAGATATCTTATTAAAATAATCAAGGAAAACAACGTTGTCATAGCTCAATGAACCCCCCAAATTATTCTACTTTCTTCTCATGCTTTTGTGGATTTTTGCTTGTCACACATCCTTTAACATCTTATCCGGACACAAGTCCAGGGTTAAACTGTGCAAAGTGTTGTACACCTAACATGAGGGTGCTCTGTAAAGGCTAAAACCTAAAAAAAAAAAAAAGAGCTGGCTGCAGGCTCTGGACTCCATTCCAGCACTTCAAAACCAAAAGAGAACACAACACAGTGGATCAGAAGAAACGATACCAAGTTGGAAGGAGCCGAGGCCTTACCAAGCATCATTCATTACCTGACATCCTTTTCTTCCCAGAAAAGACACACCACTGAAGAATGTTGACAGGAAGGGAGGAAAAAGGCACTTCTTTTTTCTCCCGTCACCCTAGGTTCTCTTGATAGAACCCTATAAATTAGACAAACAAAATAAAGGTCAACACGAGAAAGCAGTTTTGGGAAGAAGGAAAGGAAAGCATAGTAATTTCCAGTATGTTTTATGTCAGACAGGAGCCTTCAAAGGAAGTGATGACCCAAAGACATGATTAAGCCTTAACCTTTGTTGTTTCTTTTGAGACAGGGGCTCATTATGCAACCCAGGATAGCACCAGTCTCCCCAGGGCGAGGATTACACATGTGTACTCCCACTTTCATAGCAGGTTTGATGAAGAACAGGAAGTCATGGGAAAGTGTGAGAGGACAAGAGAGCTGAGCTAAAGGGAGTAACTGGAGGAAATTTAGCAAGTCTCGAGCTCTCACTCCCTGCTTCCCCAGCATCCCTAGCATCCCTCTACCTTCAGAGAGAGGGAGCACAGTCCTTCTAGACTCCTATTTAGACAGAGGACATCTCATGTGAAGGTCCTATGGCTTGCTTCAGGGGAAGAGAGAGAGGTCGGAAAGGCCCCTCACTCCATCCTCTTTTCCAAATCCCTTTAGCTTCAAACACTTGACAAGTAGAGCTTCTATATTCTAGGCTCTCATGTCTTGAACACTGTCAACAGATAAAAAGAGAGATTACCTCCTCCTTGATTCTGCCTACAGCTTTAGAATCTGATACAGAGATTCTATCAACCGAGCAAGAAAATATACACCAACACCTCTCATAGAAGCCCAAGTGAGGACGCCACACAATAGCCAGGTCTTCCTTTTGCCTACTTGGTTATGAATTCCCCGAGGTGAGAAGTTTCAGGGCACAAAACAAATGTCTTTTTCCTTATCACTATGGAACTTCTCATTTCTGTGTTAAGTTGTTGGAGTTCTTAGTACTTACATGGTCCTTTTGCTTTGTGATTCTAGCAGGAAGAATCGCTGTCTGTGATTTTTCCGGCACTATTATTTGAACTACTGGGATGTTTTGCCTTCATTATGGTCCTGTTTTAAGTAGCTTTCCTTGGTTCCATCTTTCATATTTTCACCCGGAAAATTTGTTTAAAAAAAAAAAATCACATAAAGTTGTGTAGTTGAGAGAATACCTTCTAAAGCCAATTATTCTATACTTTTCTGTTTTGATAGATATATCACTTAGGAAATTTTGTTCTTCAGAAGAAGAGATTTATGAAATAATCTCAAGGGTTTGTTTTGGGGGAAAATGTTGTCAAGACCTGTCTCCTTACATTATCCACTTAATTATTACTTCACACCATGCCCAGAGATCACATGCTTTGGGAAACCAACAGGGCTATTTTTGCATTCAGTTTCAGGACATATTTCTGTTCTGTGGCTGTGAGCAGAATTAACTTCCTGTCTATGATTACTAACCTTGATTGTCAACTTGAATAAAATGAGAAATGCCTAGACTCATAGCTCAAAGAACTGTCTAGAAAGTTTCCACCAACTCATCTCCATACATGGCTGATGCTTAGCTACCACCAATCAAGAAGTCTACTTTCCTTACTTTAGTCAGGCCATAAAAAGCCCCATGCTAAGGTGGAGATGTTTGAATCACCTCTACTTCTGAGGGTTGCACAGATTTATAAACACTCAAATTGGCTCTTAGATTAAATTTTGTCTCAAGCTTTTGTTTAATGGTCTTAAAGGAAAAAAAAAAACAAAACCTGATGCTCGTGAAAACATTGAGGCAGACACTTAGCTCTGAGTGACTCTGGATGTGAGGCCAGAGTGGCTGGTGGTCATGAGAATGGAAGATAGGGATGGTCAAGCAGTTATAGGGTAGAAATTCCATACTAAAACCAGCAGTTCTGAAGACCTCCTTGGTCCTGTCAGTGTGGAGGGGCCCCAAAACAGCTTGACCACACAGCTTCCATGACAGGCTTAGAGGCCCAGACACAGCTTCTGTGACAGGCTTATTGGCAGGCAACACCTAGATCCAAGAAAAGCCATAAGCTGACACCACCCAGGGATCCACCCAGGGATGGGGAAGTACCTGACATCCCAAACATTCCAACCATGAGATAAGGTGGCCAGAGGCCCCTGAGGCTAGCATACACCTGTTTTTGTTTTACTGATAGATACCCCTAGACAAATGTCAGCTACTCAGGGTCCTGAACCCTGGAAATGCCCTCACCCCAACCTCTACTGTGATAAAAATTCTGCCCCACCTGAGCTCAGGGCTCTCTGCTCTCACTGCTGCATGGGACAGACAGACCAAGCCACAGAGCTTGAAAATAAAGGTTCTTTACTTTTACATACGGCATTCGATCTCCATGATGGTTTCCATGAAAGCTCATCTTGGGTAAAAGCCTGGCCTATTCTCAAGGACCTCTGTGTCTCCTTGTTTCAGGGGAATACAGGAGAGTACAGCTCTGAGAAACAGAGACCCAGAGACAAAGAGAGAGAGGCACATACATACACAGAGACAGATACACACACACACACACACACACACACACACACACACAGAGAGAGAGAGAGAGAGAGAGAGAGAGAGAAGTAGAGACAGAGAGAGCTATAATTACAAAGTAAATCTTGAAAAATTCAATCTAGCCAGAATCTGGCTGAAATTCAGTCAAGGTGATAGAAGTCACCTGAGAAGCAGTTAGGGTGAGTGAGAAATTCAGGGTGGTTATTGCTAGAGTAGCAGTCAAGGCTCATTAAGGGGAAATGGGTTCCCTCTGGTCAGGGGAATGGAATCTCTGGCTTGGGTGAAGTACATTCCAGTTGGGTAGGTCAATCAGTCCCCAGGAAGGCAGATTCACCTTAAGCCATCCTAAAGAGACAGGAGGAATAATTATCCCCCTAATGAGATAATACACTTCTTCCCAGACTCTCTGCTCTTTGGGTAGCCTTTTACCGAGCCTCAGCCATACAGCTTTGTAAGTTTGCTCACTTCCGTCAATACTTTGGACGTCACAATTTCTCTGTCCCCCTGCACCAGCAAACTGCTAAGTGGCTGCCGGGCTTCTCTGCAGCTGATCCCCATGCCAGCTTAACAAAAAGGCATAGCTCTTTCTCCTTCTTATTTCCTTCTTTCCAGCCAGGGCCAAGATTTACAGCTTGCCTGCCCTGGGATTTTCCTTTTAAATTCTAAAAAAAAAAAAAACAAAAAAACTGCCTTCATGCTTCGAGTCTGTTCATAAATTCTGTTTTTTGTTGTTCGTTTTAAACCAGACTTAGACCCCCAAAGAGGGGATCTTGATTTCCCAAGTATCAATTAGCTGTTGAAAGTCAGAGATGCTTCCTGGATGGATCTGAGTGGATTCTTGCTAAAGTTTGGGCTTTCAGGACATGCACAAGGACAGGGCTTAGTTAACAACCAAGTGTACAGGAGCTCACCATGGTCAAGGGGAGAGTCTTTGCAATATTACATGCATCATGCATTTATTTTTGCAGTGCTAGGGATGTAACCCAGAGCCTGGCATGTACCATGTGTAAGGACTATGTCCTTAATTATGTCAGCCTAAACAGCAGGCGTGCCCTCTGTGCACTCTCCTCTTCCTCACTCTCCTTCCGTATTCTCTTCCCTCTACACAGTCTCTCTGTCTCTCCCTCTCTCCCTCTCTCCCTCTCCCCCCCCCCCCCCAATAAAACTCTAAAAAGGTAACCATGGCTTGTGACTTTCCTCCAGCACTCTCCTCCGTCGACATGGAGGTTACTACATATTGTATGAAATAATGGTTTCTTTAGGGTGGGCTGTGCCTTAGGGAACCCCACTTTATATGCAACTTTTGACTTAATTTTAAGGGGAGGGACCAGGATGACTACAGCCCCTGGGCTGAAGCCAGAAACTGTACCATCTGTCCACCAGCACAGACTGGCAGATGACTTAATTCTGGGGGATACAAAAGGAGCCACCCTATAAGTTTATCAAAGAGAATTGAAACTGTTGGGATACATGGGCATATTAAAATCGTATTAGGGGATCCAGGCCCAAGAATTTACCTGAGCATGTAAATGGTGGGTAGCCAAGAATGCAATCATGATCCCGAAATATCTGATGCCTGGAGTATGTGACTTGGACCAAGGACTTCAGGACTCCTCTGTATCCTCCACTGTTGACACAGCACATCAGTATACTGCCTGCCCACCTCTTTGCCCTTTGGACACAGAACAGGTCCACT